>NC_069505.1:608235157-608460157 GCF_027579735.1 Bombina bombina | reverse complement strand
TGGTAAAAATAAATCATTGAAATGGGTATATATTTGTTTTTTGTTAAGTTGCCTAATAATTATGCACAGTAATAGTCACCTGCACACACAGATATCCCCCTAAAAAAGCTATAACTAAAAACAAACTAAAAACTACTTCCAAAACTATTCAGCTTTGATATTAATGAGTTTTTTGGGTTCATTGAGAACATGGTTGTTGTTCAATAATAAAATTAAGCCTCAAAAATACAACTTGCCTAATAATTCTGCACTCCCTGTATATATGTGTGTGTGTTCTGTCAGAAATCTTTTGCAAACATATTTATATGTCCCTAAGTTCCTCTTTTGTTCTAAACAATGTTGTCTGTTATATCTCTGTGTTTATTTATATCCCTATATGTATAAAGTGTAAATTTATTATAATTCTGAGCAGGAATAATTGCGAATATATTGTCATCAGAGTATCATATGTATTTATTTACAATCAATGGATATTTTAAAGGGTTAGGAAAGTAAAAAAATTAAGTTGCATGATTCAGATAGAGCCGGTCATTTTAAAACACTTTAAAATTCACTTCTATTTTCAAATGTGCTTTGTTCTCTTGGTATCCCTTATTGAAAAAGAATATGCACATAATCTACACTAGTGGGAGCTAGCTGCTGATTGGTGCCTGCACACATTTGTCTCTTTTGATTGGCTAAATAGATGTATTCAGCTAGCTGCCAGTAGTGCAATGCTGTTCCTTCAGCAAAGGATAACACGAAAATGAAGCAAATTTGATAATAGAAGTAAATTTGAAAGTTGTTTAAAATTGTATGTTCTATCTGAATCATGAAATAATATTTTGAGGTTTCCTGTCCTTTAAGAGCTGGGCCAGTTTTCTTTCTGCACTTGTCTAACCCCTCCTGATTGCAATCTATTTTAAAAAATTAGCATCTATTTATCAACCCGTCAACCGCAAATACGCTGGAATTCCGCAGCGTATTTGTGGCGAGCCTGATTCGCCTTAGTTATCAAACCCTACAAACCGGCAAAAGTAGAATTTGGTGACGTAACATACGATCCGTCTGACTCAGTCCAACACAGATCGATGCTTACGTCACTACAGATGTTCCAAACGCAAGTTCGGCACAATCTGACTATTTTTGGAAGTTATCAAATATCTACTAGGTATGCTCGGCACTATTCCGGCCCAGCGTATCTGGTTTTCAATCCGCCACCATGGAGGTGGCAGATGCCATAGGAATCAATGGGAGTCTGAAAAGCAGTGAAAGCTCATGTTCGCTGCTGCCCGATACCCCATTGATTCCTATGGGAATGTTTACACCTAACACCCTAACATGTACCCCAAGTCTAAACACCCGTAATCTGCCCCCCCTACACCGCCGACACCTACTTTATACTTATTAACCCTTAATCTTCTGTCCCGACACCGCCACAACCTAAATAAAAGTTATTAACCCCTATCCCGCCGCTCCCGGACCCCGCTGCAACGAAATAAACTTATTAACCTCTAAACCGCCGCTTCCGGAGCCCACCGCCACATACATTATACTTATTAACCCCTAATCTTCTGCCCCCTACAGCACGCTACCTACATTATATTTATTAACCCCTAATCTGCCCCCCTACATCGCTGCCACCTACCTACATTTATTAACCCCTAATCTGCCCCCAACGTCTCCGACACTATATTAAATTTATTAACCACTAAACCTAAGTCTAACCCTAACACCCCCTAACTTAAATATAATTTAAATAAATCTAAATAAATATTACTATAATTAACTAAATAATTCCTATTTAAAACTAAATACTTACCTATAAAATAAACCCTAAGCTAGCTACAATATAACTAATAGTTACATTGTAGCTAGCTTAGGGTTTATTTTTATTTTACAGGCAACTTTGTATTTATTTTAACTAGGTACAATAGTTTTTAAATAGTTATTAACTATTTAATAACTTCCTAGTTAAAATAAATAGAAATATACCTGTAAAATAAAACCTAACCTAAGTTACAATTACACCTAACACTACACTATAATTAAATTAATTCCCTAAACTAAATACAATTAAATACAATTAAAAAAATTGATCTAAAGTACAAAAAAACCCCACTAAATTACAGAAAATAATAAAATAATTACAAGATTTTTAAACTAATTACACCTTATCTAATCCCCCTAACAAAATAAAAAGCCCCCCAAAATAAAAAGCCCTACCCTACACTTAATTACAAATATCCCTTAAAAGGGCCTTTTGCAGGGAATTGCCCCAAAGTAATCAGCTCTTTTACTTGTAAAAAAAAAAAATACAAACCCCCCCCAACATTAAAACCCACCACCCACACAACCAACCCTACTCTAAAACCCACCCAATCCCCCCTTAAAAAAACCTAACACTTACCCCTTGAAGATCACCTTACCTTGAGAAGTCTTCACCCAACTGGGCCGAAGTCCTCCACGAAGCCGGCAGAAGTGGTCCTCCAGACGGGCAGAAGTCGTCCTCCAGACGGGCAGAAGTCTTCATCCAGGCGGCATCTTCTATCTTCATCCATCTGGCGCAGAGCGGCTCCATCTTCAAGAAATCCGACGTGGAGCATCCTCTTCTTTTGACGTCTTCTTGCTGAATGAATGTTCCTTTAAATAACGTCATCCAATCAGCCAATAGGATTGAGCTTGCATTCTATTGGCTGATTGGAACAGCCAATAGAATGTGAGCTCAATCCTGGAGCAGCCATTTTAGATTCATTCTGATCCTGCATTCTTAGTGAGAGGAGGGTTAGTGCTGCTGCTGCTGCTGCTGATGATGATTTTTAGGCAAATTGATAGCTAGGCTAGTGTATTCAGTGTCCACTACAGTCCTGAAGGACTCATCTGATCTCTGCTGTAAGGACAGCACCCCAAAAAGCCCTTTTTAGGGCTAGAACTTCAGTTGTTTTTTTTTTGTTTTTTTTTGTAATCTAATTGCATTTGCCTGCCTGTCAGCGTGTGTCAGGCTCACAGCATATACTGTGCCTACTTGCTCACTGACACCACTCATATCTGGTGTAACATTAGTGTAAATTTTAAAAAAAAACTTTTACATCAGTTTGCTAGTGTAATCTAATTTCAGTTGCCAGCAGGCCCGTGTATCAGGCTCACAGCATACAGGCCTAGATTTAGAGTTCGGCGGTAGCCGTCAAAACCAGCGTTAGAGGCTCCTAACGCTGGTTTTGGGCGCCCGCTGGTATTTGGAGTCAGTGATTAAAGGGTCTAACGCTCACTTTTCAGCCGCGACTTTTCCATACCGCAGATCCCCCTACGCCATTTGCGTAGCCTATCTTTTCAATGGGATCTTTCTAACGCTGGTATTTAGAGTCGTTTCTGCAGTGAGCGTTAGAGCTCTAACGACAAGATTCCAGCCGCCTGAAAAAAGCAGGAGTTAAGAGCTTTCTGGCTAACGCCGGTTTATAAAGCTCTTAACTACTGTACCCTAAAGTACACTAACACCCATAAACTACCTATGTACCCCTAAACCGAGGTCCCCCCACATCGCCGCCACTCGATTAAAATTTTTAACCCCTAATCTGCCGACCGCCACCTACGTTATACTTATGAACCCCTAATCTGCTGCCCCTAACCCCGCCGACCCCTATATTATATTTATTAACCCCTAACTTGCCCCCCACAACGTCGCCGCAAGCTACTTAAAATAATTAACCCCTAATCTTCCGACCGCAAATCGCCGCCACCTACGTTATCCCTATGTACCCCTAATCTGCTGCCCCTAACATCGCCGACCCCTATGTTATATTTATTAACCCCTAATCTGCCCCCCACAACGTCGCCGACACCTACCTACACTTATTAACCCCTAATCTGCCGAGCGGACCTGAGCGCTACTATAATAAAGTTATTAACCCCTAATCCGCCTCACTAACCCTATCATAAATAGTATTAACCCCTAATCTGCCCTCCCTAACATCGCTGACACCTACCTTCAATTATTAACCCCTAATCTGCCGACCGGAGCTCAACGCTATTCTAATAAATGTATTAACCCCTAAAGCTAAGTCTAACCCTAACACTAACACCCCCCTAAGTTAAATATAATTTTTATCTAACGAAATAAATTAACTCTTATTAAATAACTTATTCCTATTTAAAGCTAAATACTTACCTGTAAAATAAACCCTAATATAGCTACAATATAAATTACATTTATATTATAGCTATTTTAGGATTAATATTTATTTTACAGGCAACTTTGTAATTATTTTAACCAGGTACAATAGCTATTAAATAGTTAAGAACTATTTAATAGTTACCTAGTTAAAATAATTAAAAATTTACCTGTAAAATAAATCCTAACCTAAGATATAATTAAACCTAACACTACCCTATCAATAAAATAATTAAATAAACTACCTACAATTACCTACAATTAACCTAACACTACACTATCAATAAATTAATTAAACACAATTGCTACAAATAAATACAATTAAATAAACTATCTAAAGTACAAAAAATAAAAAAGAACTAAGTTACAGAAAATAAAAAAATATTTACAAACATAAGAAAAATATTACAACAATTTTAAACTAATTACACCTACTCTAAGCCCCCTAATAAAATAACAAAGACCCCCAAAATAAAAAATTCCCTACCCTATTCTAAAATACAAAAATTACAAGCTCTTTTACCTTACCAGCCCTGAACAGGGCCCTTTGCGGGGCATGCCCCAAGAATTTCAGCTCTTTTGCCTGTAAAAAAAAACATACAATACCCCCCCCCCAACATTACAACCCACCACCCACATACCCCTAATCTAACCCAAACCCCCTTAAATAAACCTAACACTAATCCCCTGAAGATCTTCCTACCTTGTCTTCACCATCCAGGTATCACCGATCCGTCCTGGCTCCAAGATCTTCATCCAACCCAAGCGGGGGTTGGCGATCCATAATCCGGTGCTCCAAAGTCTTCCTCCTATCCGGCAAGAAGAGGACATCCGGACCGGCAAACATCTTCTCCAAGCGGCATCTTCTATGTTCTTCCATCCGATGACGACCGGCTCCATCTTGAAGACCTCCAGCGCGGATCCATCCTCTTCTTCCGACGACTAGACGACGAATGACGGTTCCTTTAAGGGACGTCATCCAAGATGGCGTCCCTCGAATTCCGATTGGCTGATAGGATTCTATCAGCCAATCGGAATTAAGGTAGGAATATTCTGATTGGCTGATGGAATCAGCCAATCAGAATCAAGTTCAATCCGATTGGCTGATCCAATCAGCCAATCAGATTGAGCTCGCATTCTATTGGCTGATCGGAACAGCCAATAGAATGCGAGCTTAATCTGATTGGCTGATTGGATCAGCCAATCGGATTGAACTTGATTCTGATTGGCTGATTCCATCAGCCAATCAGAAAATTCCTACCTTAATTCCGATTGGCTGATAGAATCCTATCAGCCAATCGGAATTCGAGGGACGCCATCTTGGATGACGTCCCTTAAAGGAACCGTCATTCGTCGTCTAGTCGTCGGAAGAAGAGGATGGATCCGCGCTGGAGGTCTTCAAGATGGAGCCGGTCGTCATCGGATGGAAGAACATAGAAGATGCCGCTTGGAGAAGATGTTTGCCGGTCCGGATGTCCTCTTCTTGCCGGATAGGAGGAAGACTTTGGAGCACCGGATTATGGATCGCCAACCCCCGCTTGGGTTGGATGAAGATCTTGGAGCCAGGACGGATCGGTGATACCTGGATGGTGAAGACAAGGTAGGAAGATCTTCAGGGGATTAGTGTTAGGTTTATTTAAGGGGGTTTGGGTTAGATTAGGGGTATGTGGGTGGTGGGTTGTAATGTTGGGGGGGGGGGTATTGTATGTTTTTTTTTACAGGCAAAAGAGCTGAAATTCTTGGGGCATGCCCCGCAAAGGGCCCTGTTCAGGGCTGGTAAGGTAAAAGAGCTTGTAATTTTTGTATTTTAGAATAGGGTAGGGAATTTTTTATTTTGGGGGTCTTTGTTATTTTATTAGGGGGCTTAGAGTAGGTGTAATTAGTTTAAAATTGTTGTAATATTTTTCTTATGTTTGTAAATATTTTTTTATTTTCTGTAACTTAGTTCTTTTTTATTTTTTGTACTTTAGATAGTTTATTTAATTGTATTTATTTGTAGCAATTGTGTTTAATTAATTTATTGATAGTGTAGTGTTAGGTTAATTGTAGGTAATTGTAGGTAGTTTATTTAATTATTTTATTGATAGGGTAGTGTTAGGTTTAATTATAACTTAGGTTAGGATTTATTTTACAGGTAAATTTTTAATTATTTTAACTAGGTAACTATTAAATAGTTCTTAACTATTTAATAGCTATTGTACCTGGTTAAAATAATTACAAAGTTGCCTGTAAAATAAATATTAATCCTAAAATAGCTATAATATAAATGTAATTTATATTGTAGCTATATTAGGATTTATTTTACAGGTAAGTATTTAGCTTTAAATAGGAATCATTTATTTAATAAGAGTTAATTTATTTCGTTAGATAAAAATTATATTTAATTTAGGGGGGTGTTAGTGTTAGGGTTAGACTTAGCTTTAGGGGTTAATACATTTATTAGAATAGCGTTGAGCTCCGGTCGGCAGATTAGGGGTTAATAATTGAAGGTAGGTGTCGGCGATGTTAGGGAGGGCAGATTAGGGGTTAATACTATTTATGATAGGGTTAGTGAGGCGGATTAGGGGTTAATACATTTATTATAGTAGCGCTCAGGTCCGCTCGGCAGATTAGGGGTTAATAAGTGTAGGCAGGTGTCGGCGACGTTGTGGGGGGCAGATTAGGGGTTAATAAATATAACATAGGGGTCGGCGATGTTAGGGCAGCAGATTAGGGGTACATAGGGATAACGTAGGTGGCGGCGGTTTACGGAGCGGCAGATTAGGGGTTAAAAGTGTAATGCAGGGGTCAGCGATAGCGGGGGCGGCAGATTAGGGGTTAATAAGTGTAAGGTTAGGGGTGTTTAGACTCGGGGTACATGTTAGAGTGTTAGGTGCAGACGTAGGAAGTGTTTCCCCATAGGAAACAATGGGGCTGCGTTAGGAGCTGAACGCTGCTTTTTTGCAGGTGTTAGGTTTTTTTTCAGCTCAAACAGCCCCATTGTTTCCTATGGGAGAATCGTGCACGAGCACGTTTTTGAGGCCGGCCGCGTCCGTAAGCAACTCTGGTATCGAGAGTTGCATTTGCGGTAAATATGCTCTACGCTCCTTTTTTGGAGCCTAACGCAGCATTTGTTTGAAATCTCGATACCAGAGTTAAATTTATGGTGCGGCCAGAAAAAAACCCGCGGAGCGTTAACAGCCCTTTTACCGCCGAACTCTAAATCTAGGCCACACTGTGCCTAATTGCTGTGTAACATAAGTGTATTTAAAAAAAAACAAAAAACTTTTACATCAGTCTGCTAGTGTAATCTAATTTCAGTTGCCAGGCCAGCCTGCCACTGCCAGCCTCAGTGCAACCACTCATATCTGGTGTAACATTAGTGTAATTTTGTTTTAAAAAAACTTTTACATCAGTCTGCTAGTGTTATTTAATTTTAGTTGCCAGGCCAGCCTGCCACTAGTGCCAGCCTGTGTGTCAGGCTCACAGCATATACTGTGCCTACTTCCTCAGTGCCACCACTCCTATCTGGTGTAACATTAGTGTAACTTTTTTTTAAAAATTTTTTTACATCAGTCTGCTAGTGTTATTTAATTGCAGTTGCCTGCCTGCCAGCGTGTGTGCCAGGCCCACTTGCCAACTAGTGCCACCAATCATATTTGTTATAACAGTAGTGTAAATATTTAAAAAAAAAATTGACTGTGAAACATCAGTCTGCTAGTGTAATCTAATTGAAGTTGCCTGCCTGCCAGCGTGTGTGCCAGGCCCACTTGCCAAGTTAGTGGCACCACTCATATTTGTTGTAACAGTAGTGTAAATATTTAAAAAAAAAACTTTTTTGACTGTGAAACATCAGTCTGCTAGTGCAATCTAATTGCAGTTGCCTGCCTGCCTGCCAGTGTGTGTGCCAGGCCCACTTGCTACTAGTGCCACCAATCATATTTGTTATAACAGTATTGTAAATATTTTTTAAAAAAACTTTTTTGACTGTGAAACATCAGTCTGCTAGTGCAATCTAATTGCAGTTGCCTGCCTGCCAGCGTGTGTGCCAGGCCCACCTGCCAACTAGTGCCACCACTCATATTTGTTTTAACAGTATTGAAAATATTTTTTAAAAAGACTTTTTTGACTATGAAACATCAGTCTGCTAGTGTAATCTATTTCAAGTTGCCTGCCTGCCAGCATGTGTGCCAGGCCCACTTGCCAAGTTAGTGGCACCACTCATATTTGTTTTTAACAGTATTGTAAATATTTAAAAAAAGAAAAAACTTTTTTGACTGTGAAACATCAGCCTGCTAGTGCAATCTAATTGCAGTTGCCTGCCTACCAGCGTGTGTGCCAGGCCCACTTGCCAACTAGTGGCACCAATCATATTTGTTGTAACAGTAGTGTAAATATTTTAAAAAAAAAATTTTTGACTGTGAAACATCAGTCTGTTAGTGTAATCTAATTGAAGTTGCCTGCCTGCCTGCGTGTGTGCAGGCCCACTTGCCAAGTTAGTGGCACCACTCATATTTGTTGTAACAGTAGTGTAAATATTTAAAAAAAAAAAACTTTTTTGACTGTGAAACATCAGTCTGCTAGTGCAATCTAATTGCAGTTGCCTGCCTGCCTGCCAGCGTGTGTGCCAGGCCCACTTGCCAAGTTAATGGCACCACTCATATTTGTTGTAACAGTAGTGTAAATATTTTTAAAAAAACTTTTTTGAATGTTAAACATCAGTCTGCTAGTGCAATCTAATTGCAGTTGCCTGCCTGCCAGCATGTGTGCCAGGCCCACTTGCCAACTAGTGGCACCAATCATATTTGTTGTAACAGTAGTGTAAATATTTAAAAAAACAACTTTTTTGACTGTGAAACATCAGTCTGCTAGTGCAATCTAATTGCAGTTGCCTGCCTGCCAGCGTGTGTGCCAGGCCCACTTGCCAACTAGTGCCACCAATCATATTTGTTATAACAGTATTGTAAATATTTAAAAAAAAAAAAAAACTTTTTTGACTGTGAAACATCAGTCTGCTAGTGTAATCTAATTGAAGTTGCCTGCCTGCCAGCGTGTGTGCCAGGCCCACTTGCCAAATTAGTGGCACCACTCATATTTATTGTAACAGTAGTGTAAATATTTTAAAAAAAAACTTTTTTGACTGTGAAACATCAGTCTGCTAGTGTAATTTAATTGCAGTTGCCTGCCTGCCAGCTTGTGTGCCAGGCCCACTTGCCAACTAGTGCCACCACTCATATCTGTTGTAACGTTAGTGTAAATATTTTTTTAAAAATTTTTTTTGACTTTGAAACATCAGTCTGCTAGTGTAATCTAATTGAAGTTGCCTGCCTGCCAGCGTGTGTGTCAGGCCCACTTGCCAAGTTAGTGGCAACACTCATATTTGTTGTAACAGTAGTGTAAATATTTTTAAAATAACTTTTTTGACTGTGAAACATCAGTCTGCTAGTGTAATCTTATTGCAGTCGCTTGCCTGCCAGCGTGTGTGCCAGGCCCAATTGCCAAGTTAGTGGCACCACTCATATTTGTTGTAACAGTAGTTTAAATATTTAAAAAATAAAAAATTTTGACTGGGAAACATCAGTCTGCTTTTTTGTGTCCGGCTCAAAGCGTATACTGTGCCCACTTGCCCAGTGGCACCACTCATATTTTGTTTAATAGTAGTGTAAGTCTATGTTTAAAAAAAAAATGACAGGCAGAGGCAGGCCACCCCGCAGGGTCGTGGTGCTGTGATTCCCATCGAGCCTACAATAATGCACAATGTTCAGAGGCCACTTGCCATGAACGCGAAAAGTTCTAAGGAGGACCTAGTTGACTGCCTAACACAGGATACCCAATCTTCTACAGCTTCCGCTCAGAACCTTGACGCACCATCCACCTCCAGCTTAGCTTTGGGCACCTCTCAAGTGACCAGTGCCACTCGCCCGCCTGCCACCACCACCAACACTAGCACCACAGGCACTTCACTTGATCTGTCAGAGGAGTTATTGACACAGCAGTTGGAAGAAATGAGTAATGCGCAACCATCATTGACAGAGGATATAGATAACAGTGATATGTCTCAGTCAGGCAGCATTACAGACATGGACATACGGTGTGATGATGATGCTGATGTTGTACCGGCTACTGCTTCCTTTGTTGATTTGTCAGATACAAGTGAACCGGTTGATGATGATGCGTCCGTGGATGTCACGTGGGTGCCTGCTAGAAGAGAAGAAGAAGAGGGGGAAAGTTCAGATGGGGAGACAGAGAGGAGGAGGAGGAGGAGACGAGTTGGAAGCAGGGTGAGGTTGTCGCAAGGAGCTAGTGGCACAGTCAGACAGCATGCATCGGCACCCGGGGTCAGCCAGACAGCACGCCAATCAACGCATGCTGTTGCCACCACCAGAATGTCGTCATCGCAGATCTCAGCAGTGTGGCATTTTTTTTGTGTGTCTGCCTCTGACAACAGCAATTCCATTTGCAACCTGTGCCAAAAGAAACTGAGTCGTGGGAAGTCCAACACCCACCTAGGTACAACTGCTTTGCGAAGGCACATGGTCTCACATCAGAAACGCCGATGGGATGAACACATGAGTAGAAGCAGCACACAAACTCAAAGCCGCTATCCTCCTCCTGGTCCAGCATCTTCAGCCACGTCAACCACTTCTGTACTCCTTGCCCCCTCTCAACCATCCGCCACTCAGTATCTCTTACGTAGCAGTTCCTGGTCATCTGCCCACAGTCAGGTGTCTGTCAAGGACATGTTTGAGTGTAAGAAGCCAATTTCCCAAAGTCACCCCCTTGCCCGGTGTCTGACAGCTGGCTTGTCTGAACTCTTAGCCCACCAGCTTTTACCATACAAGCTTGTGGAGTCTGAGGCATTAAAAAAATTTGTATCTATTGGGACACCGCAGTGGAAGGTACCCAGCCGAAATTTCTTTTCACAAAAGGCAATCCCCAACCTGTACTCGTTTGTGCGAAAGGAAGTAATGGCATGTCTGGCACACAGCGTTGGGGCAAGGGTCCATCTGACCACTGATAGCTGGTCTGCAAAGCATGATCAGGGCAGGTATAACACCTACACTGCGCATTGGGTTAAACCTGCTGACGGCTGACAAGTATGGAATGCGTGGCTCTGCAGAGGAGTTGGTGACACCGCCACGACTTGCAGGCAGGCCTGCTGCTACCTCCTCTACTCCTCTTACTCCATCCTCTTCCATAACCTCTTCCTCGGCTGAGTCCTCTTCTGCTTCTGCATCTTGCTCCACATCAACGGCCCCCCCCCCCCAGCTCCCTAGGTACTATTCAACATCCCGGATATGGCAGTGTCACGCCGTCTTGGGGTTGACTTGCCTGAAAGCAGAGAGTCACACCGCACCAGCACTCCTGTCCGCCCTGAACGCACAGGTGGATCAGTGGCTGACTCCTCACCAACTGGAGATTGGTAAATTTGTTTCTGACAATGGAAGTAATTTGGTGGCGGCATTGAAATTGGGCAAGTTGACACATGTGCCGTGCATGGCACATGTGTTTAATCTGATTGTACAATGCTTTGTGCATAAGTACACAGGCTTACAGGACATCCTGAAGCAGGCCAGGAAAGTGTGTGGCCATTTCAGACGTGCCTACACGACCATGGCGCACTTGTCAGATATCCAGCGGTGAAACAACATGCCAGTGAGGCGCTTGATTTGCGACAAACCGACACGTTGGAATTCAACACTCCTAATGTTCGACTGCCTGCTCCAGCAAGAAAAAGCTGTTAACAAGTATTTGTATGACCGGGGTTCTAGGACAGCCTCTGGATGCTCATGCGCAATGCCTGTAGGCTCATGCGTCCTTTTGAGGAGGTCACAAACCTAGTCAGTTGCACCGAAGGCACCATCAGCGACATCATACCATTTGTTTTTTTCCTGGAGCGCGCCCTACGAAGAGTGCTGGATCAGGCCGTAGATGAGCATGAAGAGGAAGAGTTGTGGTCTCCATCACCACCAGAAACAGCCTTATCAGCATCGCTTGCTGGACCAGTGGCAACGCAGGAAGATGATTGTGAGGAAGAGGAGTCAGAGGAGGAATGTGGCTTTGAGGCAGAGGAGGAAGACCAAGCACAACAGGCATCCCAGGGTGCTCGTTGTTGTCACCTATCTGGTACCCATGATGTTGTACGTGGCTGGGGGGAAGAAGATACCTTCAGTGAGATCAGTGAGGATGAGGAATGGGACATGAGTAGCTCGGCATACAACCTTGTGCAAATGGGGTCTTTCATGCTGTCGTGCCTGTTGAGGGACACTCGTATAAAAAAGCTGAAGGAGAACGAACTGTACTGGGTGTCCACACTACTAGACCCCCGGTATAAGCATAAAGTGACTGAAATGTTACCGAATTCCCGCAAGTCGGAAAGGATGGAGCAGTTCAAAAATAAATTAAAATGTATGCTTTACACAGCGTATAAAGGTGATGTCACAGCACAACGGGAATCTAACAGGGGAAGAGATGAAAGTAGTCCTCCTCCTCCCACGACCATGCCGGCAAGGACAGGATGCTTTCCAGACGTGTTGTTGATGGAGGACATGCAGACCTTTTTAACTCCTATGCATCGCCACAGCCCTTCGGGATCCAGCCTCAGAGAACGACTCAACCGACAGGTAGCAGACTACCTCACATTAACTGCGGATCTCGACACTCTGAGGAGTGATGGACCTCTTGATTACTGGGTGTGCAGGCTTGATCTGTGGCCTGAGCTATCCCAATTTGCAATCGAACTTCTGGCCTGCCCCGCTTCAAGTGTCCTGTCAGAAAGGACCTTCAGTGCAGCAGGAGGTATTGTCACTGAGAAGAGAAGTCGGCTAGGTCAAAAAAGTCTTGATTATCTCACCTTTATTAAAATGAATGAGGAAGGGATCCCGAAGGGACTGACATTGGGCGATACATTCGAGCAAAAAAGGCCTGATGAGATGAGCTGCCTTGGGCTAAAAATGGTACACACACTGCTGTATTTTATCTTCGAATGCCGGATGACTTGCGTGACTTATCCGCTGACAACTAGGGTTCAAGCCACAATGTTTTAGGGCACTTTCTAACTGTCAAACAAACATAAATTTTTCTGGCCACTGCTACAGCAGCGGCGGCAACAATACCTAATTTTTCAGGCATTTGTACATGCCTAATTTTTCTGGCCTCTGGTGCTGCACTGTGGCTTCAAAACCCAAACCAAAAAAAGCACATAACAGGGAATAAACTGCTAAGAATAGTACTACTTAACACACCACTCATATCTGGTGGCACAGTAGATTGCATGCGCAGTGCCCCAAATTTGAAGTAGGAGGACCGACCAAGCATCTTTTTCCATCTCCCGGTTACTAAAAATTATCTACGGGTTCCTAAAAACGATGCCATACCTGTACTCGATTGTGCAAAAGGAAGTCATGGCATATGGGGTCTTTCATGCTGTCGTGTCCCCTGATAGGGGACACTGCAGTGGAAGGTACCCGGCCACAATTTCTTTGCACAAAAGGCAATCCTGGACCCCAACCTGTACTCGATTGTGCAAAAGGAAGTAACCTTACCATGGGTCGCAGACCGCACGTCTTTGTAATTCTCTGTCTGGGAAATTATATATCTATCAAATCTATCTATTTATCTATCAAATCTATTTAACTATCAATCGTATCTATCAAATGTATTTTGAATCTATTGATCTATGTAATTCGTATCTATCAAATGTATATTGCATCTATTGATCTATGTAATTCGTATCTATCAAATGTATATTGCATCTATTGATCTATGTAATTTGTATCTATCCAATGTATATTGCATCTATTGATCTATGTAATCTATGTATCTATCTATCAAATCTATCTATCACGTAGCCAGACTGTTTTGTGACAGCCACTTGTGTTTCGGCCAAATTTTAAGTAGGTGGACCGACCAAGCATCTTTTTCCATCTCCCGGTTCCTAAAATCCATGCCATATACACCTAACATTCCTAAATTGTTTGGAATAACGTGCTTTAAAACATCAGGTATGATGTTGAATCGATCAGGTAGTGTAAGGGTTATGGCCGCTTCACAGTGACCGACCAAACTCCCCGTGTAACATACCGCAAACAACCGCAAACAGTCCATTTGCACAACCACGAGATAGATAGATTTGATAGATAGATACATTGAAGGCAACTTAGATTACACTAGATGACTGATGTTTCTCAGTCAAAAAAGTTTTTATTTTAAATATTTACAATACTGTTATAACAAATATGATTGATGGCACTAGTTGGCAAGTGGGCCTGGCAAACACGCTGGCAGGCAGGCAACTGCAATTCAATTGCACTAGCAGACTGATGATTCACAGTCAAAAAAGTTTTTATTTAAAATATTTACACTACTGTTATAACAAATATGATTTGTGGCACTAGTTGGAAAGTGGGCCTGGCACACACGCTGGCAGACAGGCAACTGCAATTAAATAACAATAGCAGACTGATGTAAAAGTTTTTTTTAAAAGTTACACTAATGTTACAACAGATAGGAGTGATGGCACTCAGGATACTGAACGGCACCTTTCCTGCAAAATATACAGACCAAATTCACCAGCCACAAATAACTAGAAGTGGTAAGTGTAATCAACCACAAACCATCCACAAAAACAAACGTTCCAATACCCGTTCCGGCCTGTAAAACGCTTTTTCGTGAAAAGTGACGGAACGGCACCTTACCAGCAAACCAGATACACCAAATTCACCAATTACACATAACTAAATGTTATAAGTGTAATCAGCCACAAACCACCCACAGAAACCACATTATAATATATGTTCCGGCCTTTAATACACTTTTTTTTATAAAAAGTGACGGAACAGCACCTTCCCAGCAAAATATACAGACCAAATTCACCAGCCACACATAACTAGATGTGATAAGTGTAATGAACCACAAACCATCCACAGAAACCACGTTCCAATACCCGTTCCGGCCTGAAAAATGCTTTTTCATGAAAAGTGACGGAACGGCACCTTACCAGCAAACCAGATACACCAAATTCACCAGTCACACATGACTAAATGTTATAAGTGTAATCAGCCACAAACCATCCACAGAAACCACATTATAATATATGTTCCGGCCTTTAATACACTTTTTTTTATAAAAAGTGACGGAACGGCACCTTCCCAGCAAAATATACAGACCAAATTCACCAGCCACACATAACTAGATGTGATAAGTGTAATCAACCACAAACCATCCACAAAAACCACGTTCCAATAACCGTTCCGGCCTGTAAAACGCTTTTTCATGAAAAATGATGGAACGGTGCCTTACCAGCAAACCAGATACACCAAATTCACCAGTCACACATAACTAAATGTTATAAGTGTAATCAGCCACAAACCATCCACAGAAACCACATTCTGATATCTGTTCCGGCCTTTAATACACTTCATTATAAAAAGTGACAGAACGGCACCTACCCAGCAAAATATACAGACTAAATTCACCAGCCACACATAACTAGATGTGGTAAGTGTAATCAACCAAAAACCATCTACAAAAACCATGTTCCAATACTCGTTCCGGCCTGTAAAACGCTTTTTCATGAAAAGTGACGTAACGGCACCTTACCAGCAAACCAGATACACCAAATTCACCAATTACACATAACTAAATGTTATAAGTGTAATCAGCCACAAACCACCCACAGAAACCACATTATGATATCTGTTCCGGCCTTTAATACACTTTTTTATCAAAAGTGACAGAACTGAACCTCCCCAGCAAAATATACAGACCAAATTCACCAGCCACACATAACTAGATGTGATAAGTGTCATCAACCACAAACCATCCACAGAAACCACGTTCCAATACCCGTTCCAGCCCAAAAAATGCTTTTTCATGAAAAGTGATGGAACGGCACCTTACCAGCAAACCAGATACACCAAATTCACCAGTCACACATGACTAAATGTTATAAGTGTAATCAGCCACAAACCATCCACAGAAACCACATTATAATATATGTTCCGGCCTTAAATACACTTTTTTTTATAAAAAGTGACGGAACGGCACCTTCCCAGCAAAATATACAGACCAAATTCACCAGCCACACATAACTAGACGTGATAAGTGTAATCAACCACAAACCATCCATAGAAACCACGTTCCAATACTCGTTCCAGCCTGTAAAACGCTTTTTCATGAAAAGTGACGGAACGGCACCTTACCAGCAAACCAGATACACCAAATTCACCAGTCACACATAACTAAATGTTATGAGTGTAATCAGCCACAAACCATCCACAGAAACAACATTATGATATCTGTTCCGGCCTTTAATACACTTCATTATAAAAAGTGACGGAACGGCACCTACCCAGCAAAATATACAGACCAAATTCACCAGACACACATAACTAGATGTGGTAAGTGTAATCAACCACAAACCATCCACAGAAACCATGTTCCAATACCCGTTCCGGCCTGTAAAATGCTTTTTCATGAAAAGTGACGGAACGGCAACTTTCCAGCAAACCAGATACACCAAATTCACCAGTTACACATAACTAAATGTTATAAGTGTAATCAGCCACAAACCATCCACAGAAACCACATTATGATATCTGTTCCGGCCTTTAATACACTTTTTTAATAAAAAGTGACGGAACAGCACCTTCCTAGCAAAATATACAGACCAAAATTCACCAGCTACACATAACTAGATGTGATGTGTAATCAACCATAAACCATCCACAGAAACCACGTTCCAATATCCGTTCCGGCCTGTAAAATGCTTTTCATGAAAAGTGACGGAACAGCACCTCACCAGCAAACCAGATACACCAAATTCACCAGTCACACATGACTAAATGTTATAAGTGTAATCAGCCACAAATCATCCACAGAAACCCTATTATGATATCTGTTCCAGCCTTTAATACACTTTATTATAAAAAGTGACGGAACGGAACCTACCCAGCAAAATATACAGACCAAATTCACCAGCCACACATAACTAGATGTAGTAAGTGTAACCAACCACAAACCATCCACAGAAACCACGTTCCAATACCCGTTCCAGCCTGTAAAACGCTTTTTCATGAAAAGTGACAGAACAGCACCTTACCAGCAAACCAGATACACCAAATTCACCAGTCACACATGACTAAATGTTATAAGTGTAATCAGCCACAAACCAACCACAGAAACCACATTATGATATCTGTTCCGGCCTGTAATACCCTTTTTTTTATAAAAAGTGACGGAACGGCACCTACCCAGCAAAATATACAGACCAAATTTACCAGCCACAAATAACTAGATGTGGTAAGTGTAATCAACCACAAACCATCCACAGAAACCATGTTCCAATACCCGTTCCGGCCTCTAAAACGCTTTTTCATGAAAAGTGACGGAACGGCACCTTACCAGCAAACCACATACACCAAATTCACCAGTTACACATGACTAAATGTTATAAGTGTAATCAGCCACAAACCATCCACAGAAACCACATTATGATATCTGTTCCGGCCTTTAATACGCTTTTTTTATAAAAAGTGATGGAACGGCACCTTCCTAGCCAGATATACAGACCAAATTCACCAGCTACACATTACTAGATGTGATTTGTAATCAACCACAAACCATCCACAGAAACCACGTACCAATACCTGTTCCGGCCTGAAAAATGCTTTTTCATGAAAAGTGACGGAACAGCACCTTACCAGGAAACCAGATACACCAAATTTACAAGTCACATGTGACTAAATGTAATAAGTGTAATCAGCTACAAACCATCCACAGAAACCACGTTCCAATACCCGTTCTGGCCTGTAAAACGCTTTTTCATGAAAAGTAATGAACAGCACCTTACCAGCAAACCAGATACACCAAATTCACCATAACTAAATTTTATAAGTGTAATCAGCCACAAACCACCCACAGAAACCACATTATGATATCTGTTCCAGCCTTTAATACACTTTTTTATAAAAAGTGACGGAACGGCACCTTTCCAGCAAAATATACAGACCAAATTCACCAGCCACAAATAACTAGAAGTGTTAAGTGTAATCAACCACAAACCATCCACAGAAACCACGTTCCAATACCCGTTCCGGCCTGTAAAACGCTTTTTCGTGAAAAGTGACGGAACGGCACCTTACCAGCAAACCAGATGCACCAAATTCACCAATTACACATAACTAAATGTTATAAGTGTAATCAGCCACAAACCACCCACAGAAACCACATTATGATATCTGTTCCGGCCTTTAATACACTTTTTTTTATAAAAAGTGATGGAACTGCACATCCCCAGCAAAATATACAGACCAAATTCACCAGCCACACATAACTAGATGTGATAAGTGTAATCAACCACAAACCATCCACAGAAACCACGTTCCAATACCCGTTCCGGCCTAAAAAATGCTTTTTCATGAAAAGTGACGGAACGGCACCTTACCAGCAAACCAGATACACCAAATTCACCAGTCACACATGACTAAATGTTATAAGTGTAATCAGCCACAAACCATCCACAGAAACCACATTATGATATCTGTTCCGGCCTTTAATACACTTTTTTTATAAAAATTGACGGAACAGCACCTTCCTAGCAACATATACAGACCAAATTCACCAGCTACACATTACTAGATGTGATTTGTAATCAACCACAAACCATCCACAGAAACCACGTTCCAATACCTGTTCCGGCCTGAAAAATGCTTTTTCATGAAAAGTGACGGAACAGCACCTTACCAGGAAACCAGATACACCAAATTCACAAGTCACATGTGACTAAATGTAATAAGTGTAATCAGCTACAAACCATCCACAGAAACCACGTTCCAATACTCGTTCTGGCCTGTAAAACGCTTTTTCATGAAAAGTGACAGAACAGCACCTTACCAGCAAACCAGATACATCAAATTCACCATGACTAAATGTTATAAGTGTAATCAGCCACAAACCACCCACAGAAACCACATTATGATATCTGTTCCAGCCTTTAATACACTTTTTTTTATAAAAAGTGACTGAACGGCACCTTTCCAGCAAAATATACAGACCAAATTCACCAGCCACAAATAACTAGAAGTGGTAAGTGTAATCAACCACAAACCATCCACAAAAACCACGTTCCAATACCCGTTCCGGCCTGTAAAACGCTTTTTCGTGAAAAGTGACGGAACGGCACCTTACCAGCAAACCAGATACACCAAATTCACCAATTACACATAACTAAATGTTATAAGTGTAATCAGCCACAAACCACCCACAGAAACCACATTATGATATCTGTGCCGGCCTTTAATACACTTTTTTATAAAAAGTGACAGAACAGCACCTTTCCAGCAAAATATATAGACCAAATTCACCAGCCACACATAACTAGATGTGATAAGTGTAATGAACCACAAACCATCCACAGAAACCACGTTCCAATACCCGTTCCGGCCTGAAAAATGCTTTTTCATGAAAAGTGACGGAACGGCACCTTACCAGCAAACCAGATACACCAAATTCACCAGTCACACATGACTAAATGTTATAAGTGTAATCAGCCACAAACCATCCACAGAAACCACATTATAATATATGTTCCAGCCTTTAATACACTTTTTTTTATAAAAAGTGACGGAACGGCACCTTCCCAGCAAAATATACAGACCAAATTCACCAGCCACACATAACTAGATGTGATAAGTGTAATCAACCACAAACCATCCACAAAAACCACGTTCCAATAACCGTTCCGGCCTGTAAAACGCTTTTTCATGAAAAATGATGGAACAGTGCCTTACCAGCAAACCAGATACACCAAATTCACCAGTCACACATAACTAAATGTTATAAGTGTAATCAGCCACAAACCATCCACAGAAACCACATTCTGATATCTGTTCCGGCCTTTAATACACTTCATTATAAAAAGTGACAGAACGGCACCTACCCAGCAAAATATACAGACTAAATTCACCAGCCACACATAACTAGATGTGGTAAGTGTAATCAACCAAAAACCATCTACAAAAACCACGTTCCAATACTCGTTCCGGCCTGTAAAACGCTTTTTCATGAAAAGTGACGGAACGGCACCTTACCAGCAAACCAGATACACCAAATTCACCAATTACACATAACTAAATGTTATAAGTGTAATCAGCCACAAACCACCAACAGAAACCACATTATGATATCTGTTCCGGCCTTTAATACACTTTTTTATAAAAAGTGACGGAACTGAACATCCCCAGCAAAATATACAGACCAAATTCACCAGCCACACATAACTAGATGTTGGAACGTGGTTTCTGTGGATGGTTTGAGGTTGATTACACCTATCACATATAGTTATGTGTGGCTGGTGAATTTGGTCTGTATATTTTGCTGGGAAGGTGCCGTTCCATCACTTTTTATAAAAAAAAGTGTATTAAAGCCGGAACAGATATCATAATGTGGTTTCTGTGGATGGTTTGTGGCTGATTACACTTATAACATTTAGTTATGTGTGACTGGTGAATTTGGTGTATCTTTCTTGCTGGTAAAGTGCCGTTCCGTCACTTTTCATGAAAAAGCGTTTTACATGCCGGAATGGGTATTGGAACGTGGTTTCTGTGGATGGTTTGTGGTTGATTACACTTATCACATCTAGTTATGTGTGGCTGGTGAATTTGGTCTGTATATTTTCTGGGAAGGTGCCGTTCCGTCAATTTTTTAAAAAAAGTGTATTAAAGGCCGGAACAGATATCATAATGTGGTTTCTGTGGATGGTTTGTGGCTGATTACACTTATAACATTTAGTCATGTGTGACTGGTGAATTTGGTGTATTTGGTTTGCTGGTAAGGTGCCGTTCCGTCACTTTTCATGAAAAAGCATTTTACAGGCTGGAACGGGTATTGGAACGTGGTTTCTGTGGATGCTTTGTGGTTGATTACACTTATCACATCTAGTTATGTGTGGCTGGTGAATTTGGTCTGTATATTTTGCTGGGAAGGTGCCGTTCCGTCACTTTTTTATAAAAAAGTGTATTAAAGGCTGGAACAGATATCATAATGTGGTTTCTGTGGATGGTTTCTGGCTGATTACACTTATAACATTTAGTCATGTGTGACTGGTGAATTTGGTGTATCTGGTTTGCTGGTAAGATGCTGTTCCGTCACTTTTCATGAAAAAGCATTTTACAGGCCGGAACGGGTATTGGAACGTATTTTCTGTGGATGGTTTGTGGTTGAGTACACTTATCACATCTAGTTATGTGTGGCTGGTGAATTTGGTCTGTATATTTTGCTGGGAAGGTGCCCTTCCGTCACTTTTCTATCAAAAGTGTATTAAAGGCCGGAACAGATATCATAATGTTGTGGTTTCTGTGGATGGTTTGTGGCAGATTACACTTATAACATTTAGTTATGTGTGACTGGTGAATTTGGTGCATCTGGCTTGCTGGTAAGGTGCTGTTCCGTCACTTTTCAAGAAAAAGCGCTTTACAGGCCGGAACGGGTATTGGAACGTGGTTTCTGTGGATGGTTTGTGGTTGATTACACTTATCACATCTAGTTATGTGTGGCTGGTGAATTTGGTCTGTATATTTTGCTGGTTAGGTGCCGTTCCGTCACTTTTTATAAAAAAGTGTATTAAAGGCCGGAACAGATATCATAATGTGTTTCTGTGGATGGTTTGTGGCTGATTACACTTATAACATTTAGTCATGTGTGACTGGTGATTTTGGTGTATCTGGTTTGCTGGTAAGGTGCCATTCCGTCACTTTTCATGAAAAAGCGTTTTACAAACCAGAAAGGGTATTGGAACGTGGTTTCTGTGTATGGTTTGTGGTTGATTACACTTATCACATCTAGTTATGTGTGGCTGGTGAATTTGGTCTGTATATTTTGCTGGGAAGGTGCCGTTCCATCACTTTTTATAAAAAAAAGTGTATTAAAGCCGGAACAGATATCATAATGTGGTTTCTGTGGATGGTTTGTGGCTAATTACACTTATAACATTTAGTTATGTGTGACTGGTGAATTTGGTGTATCTTTTTTGCTGGTAAAGTGCCGTTCCGTCACTTTTCATGAAAAAGCGTTTTACATGCCGGAATGGGTATTGGAACGTGGTTTCTGTGGATGGTTTGTGGTTGATTACACTTATCACATCTATTTATGTGTGGCTGGTGAATTTGGTCTGTATATTTTGCTGGGAAGGTGCTGTTCCATCACTTTTTATAAAAAAGTGTATTAAAGGCCGGAACAGATATCATAATGTGGTTTCTGTGGATGGTTTGTGGCTGATTACACTTATAACATTTAGTCATGTGTGACTGGTGAATTTGGTGTATCTTGTTTGCTGGTAAGGTGCTGTTCCATCACTTTTCATGAAAAAAGCATTTTGCAGGCCAGAACGGGTATTGGAACGTGGTTTCTGTGGAGGGTTTGTGGTTGATTACACTTATCACATCTAGTTATGTGTGGCTAGTGAATTTGGTCTGTATATTTTGCTGGGAAGGTACCGTTCCGTCACTTTTTATAAAAAAGTGTATTAAAGGCCGGAACAGATAATATAATGTGGTTTCTGTGGATGGTTTGTGGCTGATTACACATATTACATTTAGTCACATGTGACTTGTGAATTTGGTGTATCTGGTTTTCTGGGAAGGTGCTGTTCCGGGCTGTTATGTTTGGTTCCGGACACTATTTTGGTAGTTAAAGGGTTAATTAGTTATTATATCACAAATATTCTTGTTCCTAAAATTGTTCTAAAGAGTCTCTAACACATCCCATTATATTTAAATCAATTTCCTACATAAAAGGCCTGTTCCGGCCTGTTCCGTTCCGTTCCGGCTTTTACACCGTTCCAATTTACACTAATGTTAAGCAGATATGAGTGGTGGCTGGCACAGCATTTAACCACAGTATATGCTGTGTAAGCCTGACACACAGGCCTGATAGAAAATGAAATTAGATTACACTAGCAAAATGATTTAAAAGTTTTGTTGTTTAAATTTATACTAATGTTAAGCAAATATGAGTGGTGGCTGGCACAGAGCAATTAACCACATTATATGCTGTGTGAGCCTGAGACACAGGCCTGATTGAAAATGAAATTAGATTACAGTAGCAAAATGATTTAAAAGTTCTGTTGTTTAAATTTACACTTATGTTAAGCATATATCAGTGGTGGCACTAATCATAGTATATGCTGTGAGCCTCACACACAGGCTGAAAGCCAGGCAAATGCAAATACAATTACAAATAAAAAAATAAAAAAAAAACGACTGAAGTTCTAGCCCTAAAATGGGCTTTTTGGGGTGCTGTCCTTACAGCAGAGATTAGATGAGTCCTTCAGGACTGTAGTGGACACTAAATACACTAACCTAGCTATTTATTTCCCTATAATGTCAGCAGCAGCAACACTAAACCTCCTCTCACTAAGAAAGCAGGATCGTAATGAATCTAAAATGGCTGCTGCCCAGGAGCTGGGAGGGTCTGTGAAGGAGTGTCTGCTGCTGATTGGCTCAAATGTGTCTGAAGGCTGTGAGATACAGGGTCAAAGTTTCCTCAATGATGATGAATAGGGGGCGGATCGAACATTGCATATGTTCGCCCGCAGCTGCGAACGCGAACAAGCTATGTTTGCCGGGAACTGTTCTCCGGCGAACTGTTCGCAACATCACTAATGATTGGCTCTATGGCACAAAATAATTCTGTAATATTAAAATATAAATTAGCAAATCTTGCCTCTCATGCGGCTACAGGCTTAGATGCTCAAAATGGAATTAACAGTGATATTGCTAATCTCCAGCAATATCAAACATATGTTATGGAGGATATTACTAATATTATTGAAGAAAAATGAATTTTTTTAGTAAATGAATTATATAATTTTAATAATGAAACAGCCTGGACTATGTTATGTTTTCAAGTAAAATCTGATCTATTTACTGATTTAAAAATTCAACTGCAGAATTTATGGTCTCGAAAGTGGCCGTCTTATTTAAGTTTAGCAGCATCAAAGTCAGTCACTAATTTTTGACATGACATCTTTTATGGTGGGAAGTAATTTTATCTGCACCACTGAATTTTGTCTGATTCATACATTCATTCCTTGGTCCGGTAAAGATACTATTATTTATCGCTTAGCGACAATTGGTCTTCCTGCTGATGGTTCATTATTATTTCCAGTAAATGGGTGTCACTTAACATTGATAAGTCAAAATGGACTCTTGTTGATGTATCATTATGTCATTCCAATGCAAATTCGTATAACTGTTCCCTTTCACAATTCCCTACAGCTAATGAAATATGTTTGGAAAATCAAAAATCTTGTACCTTACAAGGAACTGAAACTAAAATAATGTTATCAAATGCCTCTTGAGCTTAAGGTATATTGATTGCTACTTTTTGTGATAATTAATAAATACATTTGTGTCAACTAATATTTACTAAATTGTAAGTATTGTTCAATCTGTTAGGTAACTCAGATTAATCGATTGTCTATAGCTAGTAATTAGTCAAGACATACGTACTTATAATTAAGGAGGAATTCTCACTAAAGTTAATTCTTTCTCTCTCTCTCTCTGCAAGATCATACGCCTGTTGCTAATCACTCATTAGTAACAAGCCCTAGACAAAAGGAGTAGATATTACCATTCTGCTTCTACTACGACAAACTTCACTTTGTTCTTGACTAATCCTAGCCACATTAAGTATAGAGAAAATAATATTTTTGAGATGCTGCTGGCTTGTAGCATTAGCATTAGCTACTACTTTAACTTTATTTAAGTTTAAGCTGCTGCCCAGCGGCTTATCTGTTGCATTGAATACATTTCTCATAGGACATAGCAGACAAATGGATTTTGTCAACAAATTTATTATGAACAATAAGATACCCCCTTAACTAATATAGGATAAAACAAAAATAATATTTTATAATGAACAATCTTTCTGAAACTGTCTTTTTTTGTCTGTGTACATGTCTTATAGATACATACATACAGAAATAAATAAAATATATTCAAATAGGACATGGTCATTGTTAAACTTGGATGATTCAGACAGAAAATACAATTACAAAAATGTCCTTTAGAATTCTGTTATCTTTATGTGTTAGTATGTGTAAATACATATATATTTATGTGTTAATATGTGTATATACATATATATGTATGTTTTAATATATGTATATACATATATATTTATGTATTATTATGTGTATATACATATATATTTATGTGTTACTATGTGTATATACATATATATTTATGTGTAACTATGTGTATATACATATATATTTATGTGTTACTATGTGTATACACATATATATTTATGTGTTACTATCTGTATATACATATATATTTATGTGTTACTATCTGTATATACATATATATTTATGTGTTACTGTGTGTATATACATATATATTTATGTGTTACTCTGTGTATATACATATAAATGTATGTGTTACTATGTGTATATACATATAAATGTATGTGTTACTATGTATATATACATATAAATTTATGTGTTACTATGTATATATACATATATATGTATGTGTTACTATGTGTATATACATATATATTTATGTGTTATTATGTGTATATACATATATATTTATGTGTTACTATGTGTATATACATATATATTTATGTGTTACTATGTGTATATACATATATATTTATGTGTTACTATGTGTATATACATATATATTTATATGTTACTATGTGTATATACATATATATTTATGTGTTACTATGTGTATATACATATATATTATGTGTTACTGTGTGTATATACATATATATTTATGTGTTACTATGTGTATATACATATATATTTATGTGTATATGCTTATATACATATATATTTATGTTATTTTGTGTATATACATGTATATTTATGTGTTACTATGCTTATATACATATATATTTATATGTTACTATGTGTATATACATATATATTTATGTGTTACTATGTATATATACAAATACAGTTGTACTCATAAGTTTTCATACCCTGGCAGAATTTATGATTTCTTGGCCATTTTTCAGAGAATATGAATGATAACAAAAAAAAAACGTTTTTTTCACTCATGGTTAGTGTTTGGCTGAAGCCATTTATTATCAATCAACTGTGTTTACTCTTTTTAAATCATAATGACAACAGAAACTACCCAAATGAACCTGATCAAAAGTTTATATACCCTAGTGATTTTTGCCTGATAACATGCACACAAGTTGACACAAAGGGATTCGAATGGCTATTAAAGTTAACCATAGAAACTCAGAAACATAGATATTGACGGCAGATAAGAGCCATAGGCCCAGCAAGTCTGCCCGACCTTACCTAACAGTATAAACTTATCTAGTTCGTAGGATAGCCCTATGCTTGTCCCATGCATTTTTAAAGTCCCCCACAGTGTTTGTTGCTACTACCTCTTGAGGAAGTTTATTCCATAAATCAATCACTCTTTCTGTAAAGAAGCTTCCTCAAATTACTTCTGAATCTACTACCCTTTAGCTTGAGCTCATGACCCCTTGTTCTTGAATTTTCCATTTTATGTAAAATACCCACAGCCTCCGTTTTACTAAACCCTTTAATGTACTTGAAAGTTGCTATCATATCACCTCTTTCCCTTCTCTCCTCTAAGCTATACATATTTAGGTCATTGAGCCTATCCTGGTAAGTTTTATTTTTTAGACCATGTACCATTTTGGTAGCCCTCCTTTGCACAGATTCAAGTTTGTTAATATCCTTCTGAAGATATGGTCTCCAGAACTGCACACAATACTCAAGGTGAGGCCTAACTAATGATCTATAAAGTGGCATAAGAACCTTACTATTTCTGCTGCAAATACCTCTACCAATACATCCAAGCATTCTGCTAGCCTTACTCGCTGCATTACTACATTGTTTACTAAGTTTTAAATCATCTGAAATAATAATTCCCAAGTCCTGTTCCTCGTCTGTAACAGTCAGTAAAGTGTCATTGAGTCTGTAATTAACATTTGGATTTTTCTTCCCTAAATGCATTATTTTACACTTTGCTGTGTTAAACTTTAGATCCCAGTCGTTTGTCCAATCCTCCAATTGTTGTATATCACTTCTCATTTTGTCTACCCCCCCTGGAACATCCACTCTGTTGCAAATTTTTGTATCATCTACAAACAGACATACTTTCCCCTGTAGCCCTTTGCTGATATCGCAGATAAATATGTTAAACAAAACAGGCCCCAGAACTGACCCCTGAGGAACACCACTAGTAACAGCCCCCTCTGCTGAATGAACTCCATTTACTAAGACACTTTGTTTTCTGTCCTTAAGCCAGCATTCCACCCAGTTCACAATTTTTGAATCTAGACCAAGGAGATATAGTTTGTGAATAAGTTTATTGTGTGGGACGGTGTCAAATGCTTTGCTGAAATCTAGATATGCTACATCAACTGCTCCTCCCTTGTCTAATACTTTTGTTACATAATCAAAGAAGTCAATTAGATTAGTCTGACATGATCTCCCTGAAGTAAAACCATGCTGATTTTGGTCCTCTAAATTGTTTGTCTTTATGTAAGTCATAATTCTTTCTTTTAAGAGGCTTTCCATTAATTTCCCTACTACTGAAGTTAAACTAACTGGCCTGTAGTTGCCAGATTCTTCTCTACTGCCCTTTTTATGAAGGGGTATTACATTTGCTATTCTCCAATCATCTGGGACAGCTCCTGTTAATAGTGACTGATTAAACAGATCAGTTAATGGGACAGTTAGCACTGATCGAAGTTCTTTTAAAACCCTTGGATGAATATTATCAGGACCCACTGCCTTTGTAACATTTATTTTTGATAATGCTAACAAAACCTCATCCTCTGTAAAAAGATTACTGTTAAGCTTGTTTCTATTTTGCGTAGCATCCCTTAATGTAGACATTGTATCTTCACAATCTTTAGTGAAAACAGAACAGAAGTAATCATTGAGACAGTCTGCAATCTGCTTATCTCCTTCTATTATTCTACCATCAACTGATTTCAATTTTACTATTCCTACCTTATTTTTTCTTCTTTCACTGATATATCTAAAGAATGTTTTGTCCCCATGTTTTACTGACTGTGCTATCTTCTCTTCTGCATGAGCTTTAACCTTCCTAATTAACTGCTTAGTCTTTTTTTGTTGGAGTCTCCATATTTTCATATCATCATCTGCTTGTGTGTGTCTGTAATTTTTATAAGCTATCTTTTTTGTCTTTACAGCATGTGCTACTTCTTTGGAAAACCAAATTGGTTTCCGCTTTCTTTTACTTTTACAGACATGTCTAATACAGTGTGCGGTTGCATCTAAAATGGCACCTTTCACAAATTCCCACTGTTCTTGAACCCCTGTAATAAGAGTTTTCCCCTTTAAATAGTTCTTTAGGTATTCTCCCATTAATGAAAAATCTGCCGTCCTAAAGTCTAAAACTTTTGTTTTAGTCTGGGTGTACAGTTCCTGAACATGAATACTAAACCAAACAGATTGATGATCACTGGATCCTAAGTTCTCACCTACAGACACATCTGAAACTGTATCACTGTTTGTAAGTATTAGATCTAATATAGCTTCCTTACGAGTTGGTTCCTTGACTAATTGTTCAAGTGATTCCCCTAGCAGAGATTCAAGAATATACCTGCTTCTAGCCGATCTAGCAGAAGGAATCTTCCAGTCTATATCTGGCAAATTAAAGTCCCCCAGTACTATAACCTTACCCTTCATGGTCATTTTGGTTATTTCATCTAATAACAGATTGTCCAGTTTTTCATCCTGCAATGGAGACCTATATACAACCCCTATTCTAAAAACATTTTTATCTCCAATTTCCAAAGTCACCCAAATACTTTCCACCTCATCATTTGTTCCTACAATTTCAGTAACCTTTATATTTTCATTTACATACAAAGCAACTCCTCCACCTTTCTTTCCTACTCTGTTCTTTTTAAATAACCTGTATCCAGGTATGACTATGTCCCAGTCATGCAAATCATTGTACCATGTTTCTGTTATAGCTACTAAATCCAAGTTGTCCCTAGTCATTATTGAAATGAGTTCAGGTAATTTATTTCCTAAGCTGCGAGCATTTGTGCTCATGGCACAAAGAATTTTTCTACTAGAATTTCTAGAATTGTTACTTGGACTAACAGTTTCGGCATGCTGTGGGGGGCAGGTGGATATATTAATGCTACCCCCCTTTATTAGTTTAAATGATTTCTAATAAAGTATTTGAACTCCTCTCCCAGATACTCTGTTCCTTTAGCATCCAAATGCAAGCCATCTCTCCTAAATAACCTAGTATCTTTCCAAACAGAGCTATAATGGCCAATAAAACCAAATCCTCGTTCCCTGCACCACTTATCTAACCAAGAATTAAATGTTGTTATCCGCTCCATCTTTCCTGCTTCCTGGCCATACACAGGTAAAATAGCAGAAAATGATAGAGTTGATGCCACAGTCTCTAAATGATTACCTAGGTCACAAAACTCTTTCTGAACAGCAGCAACATGATTACTAGCCAGATCATTTGTTCCTAAATGTACAATCACATCTAACTCACTTCCCTTTCCTGCTGCCTTAACAATTCTCAAAATACGATTCTTATCCCTGTGAGCAGTAGCTCCTGGAAGACATCTAACCTCCCTTGTTTCTCCTTTACTTTCACCTAAATACACATTCCTCAAAATAGAGTCACCCACTAACAGTCTTTTTCTCAAAAACACATCTGCAGTTGTTTCCTGTGTTATGTTACCTGGAGAATCAGGTGCCAATAGATTTAAATTACCTGTTACAGCTTCAGAGGGCTCAGAAACAGCAATCTCCTCATCACAAGTATATTCGGCAAGAGCAGCATAGGAGTTTTGCAATGGCAGAGGTTGTGGGCAATGCTTCTGGTCTACTGTTCTAATTCTTCCAGAGCCTACAGTGATCCATCTGCCTCTCCTTGCTGATCTCTGGGGTAGAGGGGCTTCTTTCTGAGGCAGCTTTGTAGAGGTAACAGGTATGTTACTTACCTTAGCTTGACGTTTAGCTATTTCCTCCCTTAACAGGGAAAACTGCTTACAAACAGGACAGCCCCTAAATCTCCAAAAAGTAGCATGATTAAAAAGTGCAAAACACCCATTGCACTGTATCTGAGACATTTTAAACTCTGCAACACTTTAACAATAAGAAAAATATAAGTATTATTTACTACTGAATAAGCCTGAATAACTCTGAATAACTCCATCCTAACCTGTGATTTGTTTGCTTGTAATTAGTGTGTGTGTATTAAAGGTCAATGAGTTTCTGGACTCCTGACAGACCATTGCATCTTTTATCCAGTGCTGCACTGACGTTTCTGGATTCTGAGTCATGGGGAAAGCAAAAGAATTGTCAAATTATCTACGGGAAAAGGTAGTTGAACTGTATAAAACAGGTAAGGGATATAAAAAGATGTCCAAGGAATTGAGAATGCAAATCAGCAGTGTTCAAACTCTAATCAAGAAGTGGAAAATGAGGGGTTCTGTTTGATAACATACTGCATTCATCTTACCATCAATTCTGACCAAATGTTCTGTGCCTTTGTAGCTCACACATCCCCAAAACATCAGCGACCCACCTCCGTGTTTTACAGTATGAATGGTGTAGCTTTCATCATAGGCCTTGTTGACTCCTCTCTAAATGTAGCGTTTATGGTTGTTGCCAAAAAGCTAAATTTTGGTCTCATTACTCCATGTGACTTTGTGCCAGAAGGTTTGAGGCTTGTGTCTGTGCTGATTGGCATATTACAAGTGGGATACTTTGTGGAATTTGCGTAGTAATGGCTTTCTTCTGGCGACTCAACCATGCAGCCCATCTTTCTTCAAGTGCCTCCTTATTGTGCATCTTGAAACAGCCACACCACATGTCCTGTATTTCAGCTTAAGCTATTTGTGGGTTTGTCTTTGCATCCTGAACAATTTTCCTGGCAGTTGTGGCTGAAATTTTTGTTGGTCTACCTGACCGTGGTTTGGTTTAAACAGAACCCTTCATTTTCCACTTCTTGATTAGAGTTTGAACTCTGCTGATTTGAATTCTCAATTCCTTGGATATCTTTTTATATCCCTTTCCTGTTTTATGCAGATCAACTACCTTTTCCCGCAGATCCTTTGACAAATGTTTTGCTTTCCCCATGACTCAGAATCATCAGTGCAGCACTGAATGAAAGATGCAAGGGTCTGTCAGGAGTCCAGAAACTCATTGACCTTTTATACACACACACTAATTGCAAGAAAACAGATCACAGGTGAGGATTGTTACCTTTAATAGCCATTCAAACCCCTTTGTGTAAACTTGTGTGCATGTTATCAGGCCAAAATCACCATGGTATGTAAACTTTTGATCAGGGTCATTTGGGTAGTTTCTGTTGTCATTATGATTTAAAAAGAGTAAACACTGTTGATTGATTATAAATCGCTTCAGCCAAACACTAACCATGAGTGAAAGAAAAGTTTTTGTGTTATCCTTCATATTCTCTGAAAAATGGCCAAGAAATCATAAATTCTGCCAGGGTATGTAAACTTATGAGCACAACTGTATATTTATGTGTTAGTATGTGTATATACATATATATCTATGTGTTAATATGCATATATACATATATATTTATTTGTTACTATGTGTATATACATATATATTTATGTGTTATGTGTATATGCATATATATTTATGTGTTAATATGTGTATATACATATATATATATTTATGTGTTAGTATGTGTATATACATATATATTTATGTGTTACTATGTGTATATACATATATATTTATGTGTTAGTATTTGTATATACATATATATTTATGTGTTACTATGTGTATATACTTATATATTTATGTGTTAATATGCATATATACATATATATTTACGTGTTACTATGTGTATATACATATATATTTATGCGTTACTATGCTTATATACATATATATTTATGTGTTATTATGTGTATTTACAAATATATTTATATGTTAATATGTGTATATACATATATATTTATGTGTTAATATGTGTATATACATATATATTTATGTGTTATTATGTGTATATACATATATAATTATGTGTTACTATGTGTATATACTGTACATATATATTTATGTGTTAGTATATGTATATAGATATATATTTATATGTTAATATGTGTATATACATATATATTTATGTGTTAATATGTGTATATACATATATATTTATGTGTTATTATGTGTATATACATATATATTTATGTGTTAATATGTGTATATACATATGTATTTATTTGTTAGTATGTGTATATACATATATATTTATCTGTTAGTATGTGTATATACATATTTATTTATGTGTTACTATGTGTATATACATATATATTAATGTGTTAGTATGTGTATATACATATATATATATATATATATATATATATATATATATATATATACATACACATATCTATCAATCTATATATACATACATATATATATATATATATATATATATATATATATATATATATATATATATGTTAATATTTGTATATATATATATATATATATATATATTTATGTGTTAATATGTGTATATACATATATATTAATGTGTTACTATGTGTATATACATATATATTTATGTGTTATTATGTGTATATACATATATAATTATGTGTTACTATGTGTATATACTGTACATATATATTTATGTGTTAGTATATGTATATACATATATATTTATGTGTTAGTATGTGTATATACATATGTATTTATTTGTTCGTATGTGTATATACATATATATTTATGTGTTAGTATGTGTATATACATATTTATTTATGTGTTACTATGTGTATATACATATATATTAATGTGTTAGTATGTGTATATACATATATATGTATGTGTTACTATGTTTATATACATATATATTTATGTGTTAGTATGTTTATATACATATATATTTATGTGTTACTATGTGTATATACATACATATTTATGTGTTAGTATGCTTATATACATATATATTTATGTGTTAATATGTGTATATACATATATATCTATGTGGTACTATGTGTATATACATATATATTTATGTGTTATTATGTGTATATACATATATATTTATGTGTTACTATGTGTATATACATATATATTTATGTGTTAATATGTGTATATACATATATATTTATGTGTTACTATGTGTTACTGATGAAGAAGCATCTTGCACGCTTCGAAACGCGTAAGGATTACATTTTTTGAGAGTGGCTTTGTTCTTTGTTTCCGAAGCGGCTGACATCTGCACAGTGACTCACAGCGGTCCTTGACGATACTCACACAGCTCGTCCATTTGACCGGCACCTGAGGCACGTCCTAGAGTGCTTTTTCTCCACTACTTACATACCAGTAGATGGAGTTTTGATTCTTTGCTTTTTTATTTGGCATTTTATTCTCACTCACATACACATACATCTAATGCAATACATACCAAGCCACTGATTTGGCTATCGAAGTTGCACGCACTGACCTGCCTACTTAATTACCGGATAGGTTCTGACAAATCAGCAGCATTTACCTACTTCATATAATAGGCTCTGATACATTCCATTTTTTCCGGTTTCACTTTGCCGGTTTGACTGGTTAACACAGCATTGACCAATGTTATAAATCAGAGGGAAAGGCTCTGTGTCTCTATACAGTCTCCTTATTGCATATCGGAGACCATAGCTGCTGTAACTCTATCAGCAACGGGTCATATCAAGCTCTAGTATCCCAATTTATCATTATTGTTTTCAACTTGAACAGTCCACACTGAATCAAGTGCAAATCAACACCAAGTGAACTGTCACGATACCTGGCGACAGACCCCATCAACCACCAGTATCCTATTTTACCACTACTGTTATAAACTCTAACAGCCCACACTGAGTGCAATATAAACCACCATCAAGTGAACTATAACGATACTGGGCATAGTAACACCTGTGTAAGGTGTATAAAAATATATGTACAACTTCTCTCTTACCTCATAAGGATTGAGGTTGCTGAATGTGAGTGCATTTCTTATCTCATTCTTGTATGTAATAAATTTTATTATACAGTATCACGCTATGTGCTTTTCCTTTTTTTTTGCTTTATACCTATAATACGGTGAGAGCCAAGGTCCAGACGGAACGACCATACTACGAGGAGATACCAAGCCAGTGATATAAAGAACAAGGAGGTTCTCAGATTGAAAGCACCATACACAAGTCGGCACGAATATAAAGACCTGGATCTTCTCATACACAGGAGGAAAGTCCAAGACAGACTGGAGAGGATCCAAACTGACGCGCTGACATTACCTCATAAGATTGAGGTACCCTCTGGTAAGGGTATACCATTTATCCCCCAGCATCATTGTTGCAATTGTTGAATTTTGAGTTCCATCTAGTATTATCATTTCTAATCATTGCACCACTATTGTCGAACTATTATATCCACCGGACTTTGTCTTAAATCGGTTCATATAGAACCAGTGGGATAGACAGAACAATTGTCTATCATATTGGAAAGACATTTAGTGTATTTGACATAGTAACATTGTATTCCACGTGTTTGCAGCGCTGAACTTCTTTCGACATTTCGCTTGTATCTAATATTTTTTTTTCAGTGTTAGGGGTACACTGTATCGTACTTGTTCAAGCAGCTCAAATACCTACACCAATCAAACTCACAGAGTACATATACATCTCACCTGTATATACCGCACTGCTAGGTGTAGAAATCTATTCACACATTTTCAGTAATATTCCAACTACCTTTTGGTGGAACAACTGAGCGCTGATCCCTTCTTTATATTTCTCATACATATATATATATATATATATATATATATATATATATATATATATATATATATATATATTTATGTGTTATTATGTCTATATATATATATATATATATATATATATATATATATATATATATATATATATATATATATATATGTATATATATATATATGTATATGTGTGTGTGTGTGTGTGTGTTAGTATGTGTATATACATATATATCTATGTGTTACTGTGTGTATATACATATATATTTATGTGGTACTATGTGTATATACATATATATCTATGTGTTACTGTGTGTATATACATATATATCTATGTGTTACTGTGTGTATATACATATATATCTATGTGTTACTGTGTGTATATACATATATATTTATGTGGTACTATGTTTATATACATATATATCTATGTGTTAGTATGTGTATATACATATATATCTATGTGTTACTGTGTGTATATACATATATATTTATGTGGTACTATGTGTATATACATATATATTTATGTGGTACTATGTTTATATACATATATATCTATGTATTAGTATGTGTATATACATATATATCTATGTGTTACTGTGTGTATATACATATATATTTATTTGGTACTATGTGTATATACATATATATCTATGTGTTAATATGCATATATACATATATATTTATTTGTTACTATGTGTATATACATATATATTTATGTGTTACTATGCATATATACACATATATTTATGTGTTACTATGTGTATATACATATATATTTATGTGTTAGTATGTGTATATACATATATATCTATGTGTTACTGTGTGTATATACATATATATCTATGTGTTACTGTGTGTATATACATATATATTTATGTGGTACTATTTGTATATACATATATATTTATGTGTTACTATTTGTATATACATATATATTTATGTGTTACTATGTGTATATGCATATATATGTATGTGTTACTATGTGTATATACATATATATCTATGTGTTACTGTGTGTATATACATATATATCTATGTGTTACTGTGTGTATATACATATATATTTATGTGTTACTACTATGTGTATATACATATATACTTATGTGTTACTATGTGTATATACATATATATTTATGTGTTACTATGTGTATATACATATATATTTATGTGTTACTGTGTGTATATACATATATATTTATGTGTTATTATGTGTATATACATATATATTTATGTGTTACTATGTGTATATACATATATATTTATGTGGTACTATGTGTATATACATATATATTTATGTGTTACTATTTGTATATACATATATATTTATGTGTTACTATTTGTATATACATATATATGTATGTGTTACTATGTGTATATACATATATATCTATGTGTTACTGTGTGTATATACATATATATCAATGTGTTACTGTGTGTATTTACATATATATCAATGTGTTACTGTGTGTATATACATATATATCAATGTGTTACTGTGTGTATATACATATATATCAATGTGTTACTGTGTGTATATACATATATATCAATGTGTTACTGTGTGTATATACATATATATCAATGTGTTACTGTGTGTATATACATATATATCTATGTGTTACTATGTGTATATACATATATATTTATGTGTTACTATGTGTATATACTATATATTTATGTGTTACTATGTGTATATACATATATATTTATGTGTTACTATGTGTTTATACATATATATTTATGTGTTACTATGTGTATATACATATATATCTATGTGTTACTGTGTGTATATACATATATATTTATGTGTTACTATGTGTTTATACATATATATTTATGTGTTACTATGTGTTTATACATATATATTTATGTGTTACTATGTGTATATACATATATATCTATGTGTTACTGTGTGTATATACATATATATTTATGTGTTACTATGTGTATATACATATATATCTATGTGTTACTATGTGTTTATACATATATATTTATGTGTTACTATGTGTATATACATATATATTTGTGTTACTATGTGTATATACATATATATTTATGTGTTATTATGTGTATATACATATATATCTATGTGTTACTGTGTGTATATACATATATATCTATGTGTTACTGTGTGTATATACATATATATTTATGTGTTACTATGTGTTTATACATATATATTTATGTGTTACTATGTGTATATACATATATATTTATGTGTTAGTATGTGTATATACATATATATATTTATGTGTTACTATGTGTATATAGGTTATAACCTACTATAGGTTATTTGTCGTGCCTGATGGCATCAGAACAACTATCACATTGGAGCCTATGGAAGGGCGCTCTTGTGAGCACAAAGCTTCTAGGCAACGTGAAAACGGTAGATGGTATATAGATAGATGATAGATAGATGATAGATAGATAGATAGATAGATAGATAGATAATATACAGACAGATAGATAGATAGATAGATAATAGACAGACAGACAGACAGACAGACAGACAGATAGATAGATAGATAGATAGATAGATAGATAGATAGATAGATAGATAGATAGATGAGCGGCAGATAGTATTTGCTGTATATAATTTGCTTGATTAAGCATATGTTTCTACTATAAATTAAAAGGTTCAGTACATGAGACTTACCTGACCATCCAAAGCTTACTATGCCTATCCCTATTTTTTGCAAGAGAATATAGAGCCTTATAAAAGTGTTTTAGACCTCTGGGAGCTTCTGCCAAAGGAACTGCTACTGATAATAGATCTAATCTATTTATTCAGTTGGGGAAGATAACATTTGTTAAATATTGTGCCAAAAACAACCTTACATTGTTGGTACATATGATGATGACACAAAGTATTTTTAACACAAAATAAATAGATTGTTTTTAAATATATTACAGAGTTTTATTTCTTTATTATTGTTATTTGAAAATGTTCCTTTCCTTTTTGTCTTCTACATATACTTTCTGTACACACAAACACATCTATCATACATTCTTTTTTACATATATATTTATACACCATCCATTACATTATTACATTTACATAATCAGTGATACATATTTCTATACATATTTTCACACAACATACACACTCATATATTCTTTTTTCTATATAATATTATAATACTTACATATTTTTATTTCTTTGACTGCGGATTTTTTGTCGTTTTGCCTAAAAACATATGTTTCACATTTATATATGATTGTATATACGTGTTTATATCTTATTTTGTATATTTCTCTTTAAGATACACATTCTCACAGGTGTTTTAATCAATATTAAGGTCTATATAAATGTCCTGGTCATTGCACTTATCAATGCAAGTGAACAAGGACTGAGAGATAGCCTGAAATATGTTTTGCATGTTGTGTTTAATCAGAACCGGTGGTTAGATTTATCAAGTGTCGAGCGGGCATGATACAGCATAGGTTGTCGGCATTTAACATTGCACAAGCAGTTCTTGTAAAATGCTTGTGCAATGCCCCCCCTGCACATTCATGGCAAATCGGCTGCTAGCACGAGATGTCAATCATACCGTTCGGAGGTGGCAGATGGGTTAAAGAGCAGCGCTCTTATGACCGCTGCTTCTTAACGTTTGTTTCCAAAGGCTCGCGCGAAAACAGCTGCATCCTCAGCATAATAAATCTACCCCCAGGACCGTCATTGGACATGCACTAGCTTTTATGGATTGGTTTTAAAAATGTACAAAATAAAGGAATATGGGCCAGATTACAAGTGAGCCGCTATGGTTTGAGTGCAAATAATATTGTTTTTTCACGTTTGTTTGCACGCAAATTTTGAGCTTGTATTACAAGTTGAAAGTAAATGCGAACATGTGAGCACAATCGCAGTTTTACTAGAATAATTAACGCAACCTCAGTGCTTTGGTTAACTGTTACATGAAACTAAAAAGTTGCACAAAACACATTAAAAGTACAGTTACACCGATAATAACACCATCTATTAATAATTATTCAAACAAAATATTGCACAAAAAAGTTATAAGGGCTCAAAGATATGGGATCTCAGGGGTCATAAAACAAAAAAGGCAGACAAAGGGCTTTAACATAGACATATATATATGCATGTCTAAAGATGGTTATGTATGTATATAACAAAGAGGTATCAGCGCACATCCATTTTCAAAAGCACAACATATTTTTACTGCTGCAAAAAATTGCCTGCAAATACATCAAGAGACAACTATTCTTTTTTAAATAATATTGGGAACTTAGTCACACAATATGGCCATATTTAAAGGTGCCCCTATTCAACTGGTCCTACTCTAAGTCCTTTTGTCACAGAGGGCTGAAACATTCCTGCTTTTACTCTTCATAATAGAATGAGACTCCCTGGCTTTTTATTCACAACTCTATTACACTGTAATGAGCACACCTGAACTTGGGTGGGGTGCTTAAAGAGTAGGAGCTGTCGAATTGGGGAACCTTGTAAGTGGTGACTGGCTAAGCAAAATATCGCCATATTGTGTAACTAAGTTCCCAATATTATTTAAAAAAGAATAGTTGTCTCTTGATGTATTTGCAGGCAATTTTTTGCAGCAGTAAAAAATATGTTGTGCTTTGGAAAATGGATGTGCGCTGATACCTCTTTGTTTGTGTAATTACTGGGTCATATTGGCAGCACTCCCAGATGTGGATTTAAACTTTTTGTAAGGTGTGCTAAAAAAAACAAATTTTGTATTTTTATATATATATATATATATATATATATATATATATATATATATATATATATATATATATATATATATATATATATATATATATATATATATATATATATACACATACAGTATATATAAAGTCCCACAAGAAATTGCACACTGTGTCAACAACTTTGCATCTGCCAGGGTGCATATGTCAAAACAAATATCCAAAGGTTCCAAAAAAGACAGCACTCACTTGTCTTGAAAAATAAAATATAACTTTTAATAAACAGCAATATTTAAAACCTGGGAATAGGCATGACGTTTCAATGCTGTACTGGCATCTTTATCAAATGTCCCAAATGTGGAAAGTGGTGCTCCATAGAAGGCACATCAGCTATGTGATGCCCCAAGAAAAGTGTGAGAGAACTGACTGAACTGCCACCATTTATAGCTAGTCCTACTCATGATTGGGAGTGGTTACAGCTGTGTAACAGATCCTTGAAAACCACCACAAACACCCTTGTAGTAGATTGAATCCTTCAGGTGTAAACATTGCAACTGACATCAGCGTGTAGCAACCGCATGGCTAATTACCATATGCATCATTATCGTCACCATTCTCTGCACTCAGGACCGACGTCACACCAATCAGAGGTCTGTAGTCCTCGAGAGACTGTGTGCATAAGCCCACTGTAGTCATCTCCGACAGAACATAAGTACATCACCAGCTGACACTGTATGTCAGATCATGGGGGCATATTATACAAATTCCTTCAACTCTTCTGAGCCATTCTAGGGACTCGAGTTCCACATGGCGGAATATTCAGATATACATATGTACTTCTCCCAATTCATATTGGTGCTGGTGCTGTGAATGTAACAAGTAACTCTGGTTGTCTGTAATAGAACAAGAGTATAGGACATGGGAGTTTACGCACATATTCAAAATGTACCCACATATAGCGGGTACTCTACATAGTCTGAAGGGTTGATAGGCCAGATGTTATGCAAGCATAGTGTGAAATGATGAAATCCTTAGGGTGCAAGGTGGTGGGTGTCCTGTACTGCATAGCGCAACATCCAGTCAGAAGTTGGCATCCAGAAAAGTGAAAAAAGTGAAAAAAGAAAAGGAAAAAAATAAAATGCATGAATTATGCAAAAAAATATGGAAAACAACATGTTCTAGATGAGAAAAGCAAGATCAATGCTTGGTGTTCATGGAGAGAGCAACCACAATTTAATCAGCCAATAAAAGGCCAAAAGTCTAATTTGATGTTCAGTCCCTTCGGGGATACAGTGTCCAGCATGTAAATCCATCTGGATTCCAACTGTAGAAGCTTTCTGGCTCGGTCACCCCCCCTCCTCTGTATTGGAAGGTGATCAATAATCATGCATCGCAGACTTGATAGATTATGTTTCTGTAGGGCAAAATGCAGTACAACTGGAAGATCCGATTTCCCTTTCTTGACTGCCTCTCTGATTGAAAATCTGTGTTTAGCCATCCTGTCCTTGAACGGGGTGATGGTTTTACCCACATAGAATAAAGAACATGGGCAAAACAGTATGTAGATAACAAAAGTGCTATTGCATGTGAGACAATGTATTATGGAATAGCGTTTATTTTTGTGCGGGTTTTGGAAGGAGTCCCCTGTCTGCATTGAATTGCAAGTAACGCATTCACCACACCAAAAGCATCCCTTTCTTCTTGGTTTTAGCCATGAATCCATCTGGTGACTATCCTTTTGCTCTCTTTTCACAAGCAGATCCCTGATATTTTTCGCTCTCCTATAGACCAGTCTAGCTGGTTTCTGTTTCCAATTAGCAAGACTTTTATCTGTTTCAAGGATGTCCCATCTGCTGCGAACTGCTTCTTGTATAGTAGTATGTAGAGAAGTAAAGGTGGTGATGAAATTGAGTTGTTGGTCTTCAATCACAGACAGATTCTTTGTCTTTGTGAGTGTCTCTTGGTTAGAGGTCTCCAATGCTTGTCTGGCCATGACGATATCTTGTTTTTCATATTTTCTTGCTTCCAACTTGCGGCACATGGAATCAAGTTGGGATTCACGAAGATCCCATTCCGAAATGTTTCTTACTGCTCTCGTGAGTTGACAGGATATTATCCCCATTTTTTGATGGCGAGAGTGATAGCTAGATGCTAACAATAATGAATTCCTATCCGTGTCCTTGGTGTAAAGTGAGGTTCCAAACCTCATGCCCTGATCATGTTTAACTTTGAATATGTTGAGATCAAGGAAATGTATTTGGGTAACATTATACTCCATTTTAAATCATATGGAGGTTGCTCTGTGATTTAAATCCTCAACTCACTCTTTAAGACTGTCTATACTGCCACTCCATACCAAAAACAAATCATCTATGTATCTGGTATTGTTATGTTCCTGTCCCTTTAAGTCAGGATGTTCAGGTATTCACATTCCTATATAAGGCCCCTCCTCCAGTCTACCTATGCTTGGTAATTTGTATTCACTTAGCTATAAGCTGAGCAACAACGAAGACACCTTGCTGATATTCCTAACCAAGGAATTTACTATTAGTAACTTCAATTGCTGTGTGCTTTTCAACTTTGGATCGTCATATTTCAGGTTTCCTTATTTTGACCGGAATCCTCAAAGTATCTTACACTTGTTAAATCTGTTTCTCCCGGCTTATACATTGAAGCCGTGTATCGGCGTCTGACGTCACCGTAAGTCTCAGGAGCTCTCTCTCACACTGGCTGCAAACAACCAACTCCTGTGCTTAATAGTAACTCACCTTGAAGCTGCGGTAACCGTTACTATTTCTTACTCTCTGAAGGTGGTAACGTATATACCTTAATTCACTTACTACTTTAAAGGACTTTCCTGCATGTTATACAGTGTGACGCTTATGCAAATTCAGCTACCTTTAACAATCTGATTGCTTGTAATATCTATCGCTTCAGCTTGACGAACTGTGCTTTAATATTCTATGTGCATTATCAAATATCATACTGTTGATTGTGAAGGACTGCCTGCTGTTTACATGAATACTAACAACGTTATAGACTAACTAAGGATTGCCTGTTAACTAAAAACAATATAACCGTTATAGAGCTCTCCTGCTTAATTTATATAGAAACACCTCCTGGTTGCAACCTGTGTTATTTGAGGCTGACATTCACATACTAACACTAATCTATATTTACCTTTCTTTTATCTACTATCTCTATAATTATCTGCATATTGCAAACTGCTATTGCAATCGGGATAATATACCTTTAAATCTCATCTCCTCCTCTCTGTATAATTATCTGCATATTGCAAACTGCTATTGCAATCGGGATAATATATCTTTAAATCTCATTTCTTTCACTCTGCATCCATGCAGCAGTGACCCTCAGATCTATGAGCAAAAACTAGGTTCTTGATTACATCTAATGAACCTAAAGGTTTGGTGTGAGACTGAGTGGTCCTGCAGTTAAGGATATCAATTACTTGCACCTAACATAACATATTACCAAGCCCAACATATATCCTACAGCATGGATATCAGTGAACTTACAAACCGTGTTGGTTCCCTTGCACAAAGCATGGACCATATGCTACAAGGCCTCAGAGAAATTAAAATTGAAAATGATCACATTAGGAAGTTTATTAATGTGCATTTATCTGATAAACCTGTTCCTATTGATTTAACACCTGAACCAATTGTATCTCCACCTGAAAAATTCTTTGGTGACAGGACTCAGTTTAGAGAATTTAAAAACTCCTGTACTTTGTATTTCTCTTTAAAACCCCGAACCTATGCATCTGATCGAGTCAAAGTTCTAACGGTCATCTCATATCTCAGAGGAGAGGCTAAATCATGGGCTAACGCCTTCTATGAGAACAATGACCCCATATTGGACTCCTTAGATGCCTTTTTCTCTGCCATGTCCCTATTATATGAAGACCATCATAAGCAAAATACTGCTGAGACAGCTCTTAGGAACCTACGACAAGGTAAAAGAGCAGTAGAAGAATATATCACGGACTTTAAAAGATGGGCACCAGACACCCAATGGAATGAACCTGCTCTGAGAAATCAGTTCAGAACAGGTCTTTCTGAAACATTAAAAGATGAATTAGCCCGTGGTGCAGTTCCTGTGGATTTAGAGAATCTTATGACTTTATGTATCACTGTTGATAGAAGGATAAGAGAACGTAGATCTGAAAGGGCACTATCTGATCCTGTTGTCAAGAAAATCCCAGCATACCATCCTGTGGTCACTGCACCATCTAAATCAAACGATGAACCTATGGAAGTTGCTGTCATGAGGGGTCCTCTAAAACCAGAGGAAAAAGCCAGAAGGAAGCTACATAACTTGTGTTTATATTGCGCAGAAAAGGACCATGCTGTTAGAGACTGTCCTGTGCTTATCAGACAGAAGAGGGGTAAGAATCTTCAACACCAAAATTGTCTTAATAAATTGTCTGCGCTTACCACTCATTTACCAATTCCTGTTCTTTTGCAGTGGCGTCTACAGAAGACAAAAACCCAGGCCGTTATTGACTCTGGTGCATCTGGGAATTTCATTGACCAAGCATTTGTAACAAAACATAAAATACCCACAATAAAAAAAGATAGTGCACAAGCCATAAGATTGGTTGATGGTTTTCTTATGAATACAGGGCCTATTACCCATCATACCACACCCTTACAAGTTATCACACAGAAGGGCCATACTGAGACATGTACATTTGACATTTTGCCCTCTAGTTTATACCCATTAATTTTTGGTATCAATTGGTTGATAAAACATGATCCTGATATTTCTTGGAAGCAAGGTGTTGTGAATTTCAATTCCACTTACTGTAAGGAAGTCTGTTTTCCCAAAGCTTCGGTGTGTTGTATGACTGATCATGTTTTACCTGAATGTTATAAAGAATATTCTGATGTGTTTGACAAAGTAGAAGCTCAGAACTTACCCCCCCACAGGTCATATGACTGTCCTATAGACTTACTACCGGGCAGTTCCATTCCCTTTGGTCATATATACCCTATGTCAGAACCTGAATTGGTTCATTTGAAACAGTACTTAGAGGATAACCTTAAGAAAGGTTTTATAAGACCTTCCACCTCTCCAGCAGGTGCTGCAATGTTTTTTGTTAAAAATAAGGACGGATCACTTCGTCCTATTATTGACTACAGACAACTTAATAAATGTACCAAGAAAAACAGGTACCCACTCCCACTTATCCCTGAACTTATAGAACGGTTGCAAGGAGCTAAAATTTACACAAAATTAGATCTTAGAGGAGCTTATAACTTGATAAGAATGAGGAAAGGCGATGAGTGGCTAACAGCTTTCCGCACACGTTATGGACTGTATGAATATACAGTAATGCCTTTTGGGCTGTGCAACGCTCCTGCAACGTTCCAGTGTTTTATAAATGACGTATTCCATGACTTACTTGATGTCTGTATGGTCATTTATTTAGATGACATTTTAATCTATTCTGACAATATAACAAACCATCACACCCATGTCAAGCTTGTTTTGTCCAGACTTCGTACACACCATCTCTATGCCAAGCTAGAGAAATGCATTTTTAATACCACTACTATCTCCTTCTTAGGATACCAGGTTTCCCCTTCTGGTATCGCTATGAAAGCAAACAAAGTGGAAGCTATTACTAACTGGAGCACCCCCCGTACAAAAAAAGATGTTCAGAGATTTCTTGGGTTTGCAAACTTCTATAGGAAGTTTATCAAGGGCTTTTCTGAGATTGCTAGACCCTTGACTAAATTAACTCAGAAAAAACCTGGTTTCTCTTGGAATATACATGCTGAGAACGCATTTAAAGTATTAAAGGAGAGGTGTGTAACAGCACCGATACTCAAATTCCCAGATCCCAGTTTACAGTACACGCTTGAGGTTGATGCTTCTGAGTACGCTCTTGGAGCTGTACTCTCACAAAGAGTTTCACCCAAGGAAGCACTACATCCAATATCATATTACTCTAGGGTAATGAGCTCAGCCGAGCTAAATTATGCTATTGGTGAAAAAGAGCTTCTCGCTATAAAATCAGCACTAGAGTTTTGGAGACACCTCCTTGAGGGTACTAAACATACTATTCTTATATTTACGGATCATAGAAACCTTGAATATTTAAAAACCAGCAAAACATTAACATCTAGACAAGTTAGATGGAGCCTCTTCTTTTCAAGATTTGATTTCACCATCACTTACCGCCCAGGTTCTAAAAATACAAAAGCAGATGCGCTTTCAAGGAAGGATCCAAAACCTCAACATTATATACCTCCAGATTCTATCATTCCACAAAATAAGTTCATTGGATTGACTTCAATCACTGAAACCTCTATAAAAGAGTATCAGAGAGCAGATCCAAAACTCCCATTAGCAGATCTACAAAAACACAGTAGTAATCTGTATTACCATGGAAACCAGATATACATTCCAGAACCTCTACGAAATGAATTGATGCATTCTGCACATGATTCTCTCCTTTCAGGACATCCTGGACTTCATAAAACACTACGCATACTACAAAGAGACTATTGGTGGCCCAATATGAAAAGTTCTGTCTCTTCCTACATTCGATCCTGTTCTGTCTGCGCTACTTGCAAACATACTAGAACTCGTCCTTATGGACTTCTACTTTCATTACCAGTTCCTGAAAGACCCTGGAAGGACAAAGCAATGGACTATATAGTGGAGTTACCTCCATCCTCTAATCATAACACAATTCTAGTCATTGTTGATTTGTTTTCTAAAATGGCACACTTTATCCCACATATGGGTTTACCAACCGCATCCGAAACAGCCATACTGTTCTTGAATCATGTTGTAAAGTTACATGGACTACCTGACTCCATCACGTCTGATAGAGGATCTCAATTCACCTCTAAGTTCTGGACTCAGTTATGTTCTATACTCAAGATTACTAGGAGATTAAGTACTGCTTATCATCCCCAGACTAATGGTCAGTGCGAAAGGACTAACCAGTCTCTTGAACAGTATCTGAGATGCTATTGTACCAACCAACAGGATAACTGGTTCGCTCTGCTACCTACTGCAGAATTTGCACATAATAACATGACCAACGCATCCACAAAAACTTCGCCATTCTATATTAATTATGGTTTTCACCCTTCATACCATCTTTTCCACAGAACCGATTCCTTGCTACCTACGGTTGATCAGACAGTTAATACTATTGCTGAGGGTTTTTCTGTTCTCAAAACAACCTTACAAGAAGCTCAAGCTTCACAGAAACATCATTATGATTTGAGACGCTCGAAACCCCCTCCTTATAAACCTGGGGATAAGGTTTGGTTAAGTACCAAACACTTGAAACTCTGTATTCCAAGTAAAAAGCTTGGAAGTCTCTTTATAGGTCCCTATGACATAGTTAAGGTTGTTAATCCAAATGCTGTGACTCTTCAGCTACCTCCCTCTCTCAGGATACATCCTACATTCCATGTGTCCCTCCTGAAACCTTTCTCTCCGACAAGGGATCCCCCTCATCCGTCATTGACTAACCCTCCAGTTGTGGATGATGTTGAGTATGAAGTGGATTCTATTTTGGACTCTCGTTTATACCGCAATCAACTCCAGTACCTGGTACGATGGAAAGGTTTTGGGGCTGATGAGGACTCCTGGGAACCATACTCTAATTTGTCGGCACCCCGTCTTCTTTCAATTTTCCATCGAAGACATCCCGACCGACCCAAGCCTTGATCCGCGGAGCGGCTCTTTTTAGGGGGGGCGTCCTGTTATGTTCCTGTCCCTTTAAGTCAGGATGTTCAGGTATTCACATTCCTATATAAGGCCCCTCCTCCAGTCTACCTATGCTTGGTAATTTGTATTCACTTAGCTATAAGCTGAGCAACAACGAAGACACCTTGCTGATATTCCTAACCAAGGAATTTACTATTAGTAACTTCAATTGCTGTGTGCTTTTCAACTTTGGATCGTCATATTTCAGGTTTCCTTATTTTGACCGGAATCCTCAAAGTATCTTACACTTGTTAAATCTGTTTCTCCCGGCTTATACATTGAAGCCGTGTATCGGCGTCTGACGTCACCGTAAGTCTCAGGAGCTCTCTCTCACTCTGGCTGCAAACAACCAACTCCTGTGCTTAATAGTAACTCACCTTGAAGCTGCGGTAACCGTTACTATTTCTTACTCTCTGAAGGTGGTAACGTATATACCTTAATTCACTTACTACTTTAAAGGACTTTCCTGCATGTTATACAGTGTGACGCTTATGCAAATTCAGCTACCTTTAACAATCTGATTGCTTGTAATATCTATCGCTTCAGCTTGACGAACTGTGCTTTAATATTCTATGTGCATTATCAAATATCATACTGTTGATTGTGAAGGACTGCCTGCTGTTTACATGAATACTAACAACGTTATAGACTAACTAAGGATTGCCTGTTAACTAAAAACAATATAACCGTTATAGAGCTCTCCTGCTTAATTTATATAGAAACACCTCCTGGTTGCAACCTGTGTTATTTGAGGCTGACATTCACATACTAACACTAATCTATATTTACCTTTCTTTTATCTACTATCTCTATAATTATCTGCATATTGCAAACTGCTATTGCAATCGGGATAATATACCTTTAAATCTCATCTCCTCCTCTCTGTATAATTATCTGCATATTGCAAACTGCTATTGCAATCGGGATAATATATCTTTAAATCTCATTTCTTTCACTCTGCATCCATGCAGCAGTGACCCTCAGATCTATGAGCAAAAACTAGGTTCTTGATTACATCTAATGAACCTAAAGGTTTGGTGTGAGACTGAGTGGTCCTGCAGTTAAGGATATCAATTACTTGCACCTAACATAACAGGTATACATCCTGATGTTAGGGTGTTGTGTAGGTTTCATAACCTTATGTTCATACCATAGCATGTAAATGTTGGCATATTCTGGGGCCATATTTGACCCCATGGCCGTGCCAGCTATTTGGGGGTAATGTGAATTTTCAAAAGAGAAGTAATTTTTTGTGAGACAGTGCTCCATTAATTCTAGTATAAATTCCAACGGGGGACCAGTGTAGTGTTCATTATAAGTGACAATGGATCTGAAAGCCTCCAAGCCCCCCACATGGGGAATAAAAGTATAAAGGCTGTCAACATCCATGGTCATAAGTATATCGTCATTAGTAAGTGTGTCAAAATCCTTCAGTTTACAGATCATGGCAGTAGAGTCCTGTAAGTATGAAAAAGAATTTCTAACAATCGGTTGAAGATGAGAGTTAATATACTGTGCCAATCCTGAACAAATAGAGTCTCAAAGCCACTAACAATTTAAAAATACTCATTGATAAAACTATTAACTTTGGGCTACAGATGAACTATATAACTACATAGGAAAGTGATTTTCTTACGACAGATTACCCAAAGACGCCAGTACTATACCTATTATCCAAGATACATAAATCATTAGTACACACCCCAGGGAGACCGGTAGTCTTGGCAAGAGACTCTATTTGTTCAGGATTGGCACAGTATATTGACTATCATCTTCAACCGATTGTTAGCAATTCTTTTTCATACTTGCAGGACTCTACTGCCATGATCTGTAAACTGAAGGATTTTGACACACTTACTAATGATGATATACTTGTGACCATGGATGTTGACAGCCTTTATACTGTTATTCCCCATGTGGGGGGCTTGGAGGCTGTCAGATTCATTTTCACTGATAATCAACACTACACTGGTCCCCCGTTGGTATTTATACTAGAATTGATGGAGCACTGTCTCACAAAAAATTACTTCTCTTTTGAAAATTCATATTACCTCCAAATAGCTGGCACGGCCATGGGGTCAAATATGGCCCCAGTATATGCCAACATTTACATGCTATGGTATGAACATGAGGTTATGAAAGCTACACAACACCCTAACATCAGGATGTATACCAGATACATAGATTATTTGTTTTTGGTATGGAGTGGCAGTATAGACAGTCTTAAAGAGTGGGTTGAGGATTTAAAATACAGAGAAACCTCCATACGATTTAAAATGAAGTATAATGTTACCCAAATACATTTCCTTGACCTCAACATATTCAAAGTGAAACATGATCAGGGCATGAGGTTTGGAACCGCACTTTACACCAAAGACACAGATAGGAATTCATTATTGTTAGCATCTAGCTATCACCCTCGCCATCAAAAAATGGGGATAATATCATAGTATGAAACAATTCGGAACTGGATCTTCGTGAATCCCAACTTGATTCCATGTGCCGCAAGTTGGAAGCAAGAAAATATGATAAACAAGATATCTTCATGGCCAGACAAGCATTGGAGACCTCTAACCAAGAGACACTCACAAAGACAAAGAATCTGTCTGTGATTGAAGACCAACAAACAACTCAATTTAATCATCACCTTTACTTCTCTACATACTACTATACAAGAAGCTGTTCACAGCAGATGGGACATCCTTGAAACAGATAAAAGTCTTGCTAATTGGAAACAGAAACCAGCTAGACTGGTCTATAGGAGAGCGAAAAATATCAGGGATCTGCTTATGAAAACAGAGCAAAAGGATAGTCACCAGATTGATTCATGGCTACATCCAAGAAGAAAGGGATGCTTTCGGTGTGGTGAATGCGTTACTTGCAATTCAATGCAAACAGGGGACTCCTTCCAACACCCGCACAAAAATAAATGCTATTCCATAAGACATTGTCTCACATGCAATAGCACTTTTGTTATCTACATACTGTTTTGCCCATGTTCTTTGTTCTATGTAGGTAAAACCATCACCCCGTTCAAGGACAGGATGACTAACCACAGATTTTCAATCAGAGAGGCACTCAAGAAAGGGAAATTAGATCTTCCAGTTGCACTGCATTTTGCCCTACAGAAACATAATCTATCAAGTCTGCGATGCATGATTATTGATCACCTTCCATTATAGAGGATGGGGTGTGACTGAGCCAGAAAGCTACTACAGTTGGAATCCAGATAGATTTACATGCTGGACACTGTATCCCCGAAGGGACTGAACATCAAATTTTACTTTTGGCCTTTTATTGGGTGATTAAATTGTGGTTGCTCTCTCCATGAACACCAAGCATTGATCTTGCTATTCTCATCTAGAACATGGTGTTTTCCATATATTTTTGCATAATTCATGCATTTTATTTTTTCCTTTTCTTTTTTCACTTTTTTTACTTTTCTGGCAGCCAACTTCTGACTGGATGTTGCGTTATGCAATACAGGACACCCACTACCTTACACCCTTAGGATGTCATCATTTCACACTATGCTGGAATAACATCTGGCCTATCAACCCTTCAGACTATGTGGAGTACCCGCTATATGTGGGGCATGTATTTTGAATATGTGCGTAAACTCCCATGACGTATACTCTTGCTCTATTACAGACAACCAGAGTTACTCATTACATCCACAGCACCTGCACCAATATGAATTGGGAGAAGTACATATGTATATCTGAATATTCCGCCATGTGACTCGAGTCCCTAGAATGGCTCAGAAGAGTTAAAGGAATTCGTATAATATGCCCCCATGATCTGACATACAGTGTCAGCTGGTGATGTGCTTATGTTTTGTCGGAGACGACTACAGTGGGCGTATGCACACAGTCTCTCGAGGACTACAGACCTCTGGTGTGACGTCGGCCCTGAGGGCAGAGAGCAGTGATGCTCATGATGCATATGGTAATTAGCCATGCGGTTGCTACACGCTGATGTCAGTTGCGATGTTTACACCGGAAGGATTCAATCTACTACAAGGGTGTGCGTGGTGGTTTCCGAGGATCTGTTACACAGCTGTAACCACTCCCAATCATGAATATGACTAGCTATAAATGGTGTCAGTTCAGTCAGTTCTCTCACACTTTTCTTGGGGCATCACATAGCTGATGTGCCTTCTCTGGAGCACCACTTTCCAAATTTGGGACATTTGATAACGATACCAGTACGGTGTTCTGTGAAGGGACCGAACTTTGTAAAACAGCGAACCATGTCACTTCCTGTGACGTTTCATCAGCTGTTGCTCTCAGTTTGAGCCTAATACGCATGCGTGGCAGATTCTTCACATTCCTGGGCACATACGTAACGGTAAAACTCTTTACAATTGTGAAATTATGAAACCATTGTATAGCGCATGCGTGGGCTTTTCTATCACAAATGGGGGTGTTTTATTGAACTATGTTTATTGAACACTGTACATTATGCTGTGAAACAGAAATAAATGTATAGTTATTTATACATATTTATTTATATATAAGTTAAAAACATAGAAACATTCAAAGCACTTGACTTTATATTTACTGTGAAATACGATATGCAGTGGCGATATCCGAGTGGCTGTTTGTCATGCAGGGAGGAATAAACATCTTTTCATGTTAGTGCTTTGAATGTTTGTATGTTTTTAACTTATATATAAATAAATATTTATAAATAACTATACATTTATTTCTGTTTCACAGCATAATGTACAGTGTTCAATAAACATCGTTCAATAAAACACCCCCATTTGTGATAGAAAAGCCCACACATGCGCTATACAATGGTTTCAGCATTTCACAATTGAAAATATTTATACCGTTACGTATGTGCCCAAGAATGTGAAGAATCTGCCACGCATGCGTATTAGGCTCAAACTGAGAGCAACAGCTGATGAAACGTCACAGGAAGTGACATGGTTCGCTGTTTTACAAAGTTAGGTCCCTTCACAGAACAACGGCATTGAAATGGCATGCCTATTCCCAGGTTTTAAATCTTGCTGTTTATTAAAAGTTATATTTTATTTTTCAGGACCAGTGAGTGCTGTCTTTTTTGGAACATTTTTATATATATATATATATATATATATATATATATATATATATATATATATATATATATCCTGATAAAGTGCACTTTCAAAACAGAAAGGTGAGGAACAGCAACCAAAACAATCAGGCACAGGAGCAGGGAGTCAGCCACCCTTCTGTATCAGCAATTCTTGAACAAAGGTACTTCAGCCTTGGCAGGTTTCATAAAAAAACCTGTATTAAACTATAGTCCACACAAAAAACAACGTTTCAGGCACATACTAGGTCCTTAGTCATGTCTATCTGGCTTTTTTTACTCCACTTTTTTTGTGTCATACCAATACAAACAAAAGAAATAAACATAAAAATGCCTTAATATTTGTAATTGCAACAATTTCTGGGCAAAGTGGTGCATTATCTGACAGAAATGCAGTGGTGCCAATATTTTTGGCCACACCTGATATATATATGTGTGTGTGTGTACATTTGTATTTATGTATTTATATGTGTATATATGTAATTATTATTATTATTATTATTAGTTATTTGTAGAGCGCCAAAATTCAGTTAAGTAGATAAAAACATGGCTATTAAAACCTATAGAGGGGCTTTAAATCTTCAAAATAAAGGATCTTAGGCTTCTCTCCCTTTTTGATGGGTTATTATAAGGGCCTAGAGACCCTCTTATTAAATAACAAATGTGTGCGTATTTTACTTTTATTAAAACAAATGTGTGAATTATATATCACTAGGTTAGCAGGGCAGTCAATTTCCTTTCAAATGGTAGGTCTTGGGGGATTTCTAAGGCTTAAAGGGAGCTGAGATTGATGGGTTTTAATATTTACCTCCTGCCATCCAGCTCCATTAAGCTCTTCTATCCATTTCCTGGTCTCCAGTTTGATGACCTCACCATTCCCATGTGTGGTGATGCCATCAGCATTGCCGAACAGTTGTAGAAACCTCAACCATCTCGTACCAGCCTTTTACTGAAGAAGTGGGTCATGATCATCTCCAAAATGTCCCTACATCCTGGATGATGACAGATGTATGTCTTTTGCAGTTAAGGCATTGAGAGGATGACGGCCTTGTATCATCATACAGAGTTAAAGGGTTAAAAAGGGCTCTGTTCTATACTCAGTAGAACAAGGAAGAGACCTTGATGTCATCCTGGGCCTATCAATATTTGGCTAAATGCCATTGCTTTTAATCTAGCTTTGTGCTTACAGGTTAGTGCCAGACTTAATATGTGTGGAGTTCATATTGTTGTTAAGGGTTAAGACTGAAGGAAAAGGAGTTTAATCTCCAGCAATGTAATTGTGTTTTTACTGTAAGAGCAATCCAAATGTGGAACAACAATTTGCTCTTAAAGTGAAAAATGTTTTATATTGCTGGAGATTAAATATCTTTTCCTCTAGTCTTAGATTGTAACCTCTTGTAACAAACAATTGCCTTGGAATAAACAACATTACCACCAAGTCTGCATATGGACCATGAATATATTTATAGAAAGTAACCATATCGTCTTTCAAGCCCCTTTTTCCTAACTTTAAACAGATCCAGCTTGGCTAACCTCTCCTCAAAGTTTAAATCCTTTATTGCCCTTTTTTTAATACTCTCTGAAATATTACAAACTCTGTAATGCCCTTTTTTCAATTAGTTTCTAGAACTGCACTCCATACTCAAGGTGAGGTCTTACAAGTGATTTATATAGTGATGTAATTATGCTTTCTTTTCCTGCATCTATGCTTAATTCATGTATCTTATTAGCCTTAGAAGCCACTGTCCAGCTTTATGACCATCTGGCGATCCAATAACTATTGGTTTAACTACAATCGGTTCTGAGGGTACCTGGGCTCCTTCATCATGCCTGGCCCCTTTGTGCATACTTCCACAAATCAGGCTCCCTGTGTAAGGAAAGTGTATGGAATTGCTTTAAGAAATATGGTGGCAGGGTTTCCAAAATGGCAGTAAAAGTTGTGATTGTGCAGAAAAGCATGCACCATATTTTTACACTAACCCCTTAACAACCAGTGATGTACATTGTACGTCGTTAGTCTTTCTAAGACGGTAACTATTTCATTAGCACAGTCTCATCATTCCTGCAGGAGCGAGGGAGGGTCTAAAAGTGCACTATCGCAACAAGCGGCAAGATCTGCACTATTATAAGTAGACAATCCCTTAATGACCAGCAACGTACTGGGTACACCATGGTTGTTAAGGGGTTAAGGTGGTGCAAGCGCATAGGGAGAGACTGAAGAAGGATGACTAACAATCAGAGAAACAACTTCTCTGGCTCCTATGTGGATTTTGTCTCAACTTCTGCTGATCACAAACAGCCAGAAAGTGTGTTGCTGAAAAGAAGCTTTAGTTTAGCCCCTAGTGCAGCAGATGACGTTTGACATATGAGCGTAGTGATACCAAACATTAATTTTGGGTGATTTAAGTTGTTAGTGTTGCATGAGTAGGCATACAGGGGATCTGATTAAGTATTTTGCTTAAGAGGATTATTACTTGGGGTGCAAAACAGTTAAAGTATATTTGTTTGTGCTGCTAGATATTTTTCATTTAGTTTTGTACTTTCTTAAATTTTTAACTTCAATTGTTTATAGATGATAACCCAAATCCAAATTTAGATATACTCATACAGAAAAAAAACACATTATACATTACATTATGATGCAATTATAGTTTACTTAGAGTTATGCAGTCATGTATAGTAGCTGTATATTATTTTGTTTGTTTAGCTTGCAATATTAGGTCTCAGAGATGTAAATATCATATAATAAACTATGAACACATGTAGCAGGAACATCTGCTGTGATTTAGGTTTAAAAGAAGCAGTTTTAAGATTGTGGCTTCTTAAACCCTCTTCTGGTTAACGCTGATTGACTTAAATCATCTCAACTGATTTATCTGGGATGAGTGACAGGTTCTATCGTGAGAGCGGGGGGCTTCACAAGTAAATACACATGCACTAATAAATATGTGAAGCTAATACTTCTCAAGTAAATACACATGCACTAATAAATATGTGAAGCTAATACTTCCTTGCTAACTCTAAATGTGATCCCACAGGTTTCCTGGCTGGGAACCTTTTAATAAATGGAAGCCTAACTGTTTGAGATATAAGCTAAAAAAAATTGTACCTAAATCTTACAAAGGTTTGCAAACAGAAGCAGATTGATCTTGTACCTTTACAGGCGATAATAGATCTTCTTACTGATAATAAAATAATGTAGCAGATTAAGTATGTATCTGTCCTTTACTTATCATGAACATTTTTAAGTAGAAATACATACCATGAGGCTATGGAGCTTGTGAGCTTGAAGACTCGCCAAAAATAGCAGTTATGAAGCAGTGGTCTAAAGATCAGGTCGATTGACACCCCCTGCTGGCGGCCGATTGGCCGCTATTCTGCAGGGGGCGGTGTTGCACCAGAAGCTGCTGGTGCAATGCTGAATATGGAGAGCATATTACTCTCCACATTCAGCGAGGTCTTGCGGACCTGATCCGCACTGTCGGATCAGGTCCGCAAGCCCTTTGATAAATAGGCCTCTGTATATTAAGTTTGTTTGCAATAAGTTCAATACCTATGATATATTTTTTAACGTGACATTTTATGAGAGAGAGAGAGAGATCACAGGATATACGTATATGAATTTTCTGATTGGCTGATGGCTGTTTCATGATACAGTGGTAAGGAAAATTGGATTAACTTTAACATTTGCTAGAAAATAATTACTCATATCAAATTCAAACTAAGGGGTAGATTTATCAAGCAACGAATGCTGCAATCTACCCCCGAAGTTTCCAGCTCAACTCAGAGGTGGCGGACAGCGATCATCCTGATCAGATACAATCAGGATAATTGACACCCCTTGCTAGCGGCCGCAAATGTGCAGGAGGCAGCATTGCACAAGCATTTCACCAGAAATGCTTGTACAATGATAAATGCCGACAGCGTTTGCTGTCTGAATTTAGCAATATCGGGCAGACATGATTCATCACAGCGAATCATGTCTGCCCACCGCTTGATAATTTGGCCCCTACGCGTTATTGCATTGTCTTTTAGTTTGCATTTGTCAATTACTCTATTATTCTGTTTCTGTATCATTTTCAATTAAAGACAGAAACATTAAGACAGGGAAATTTCTTTTCCTTTTTTTTCCCTGGGAAAATAAATATGGGGGAACTTCACGTGAGGAGGCGGATATCAGCTTATTAAGAGACACACTAAGAATGCTGATACACACTTGGGACTCGGTTTAATGGTTCTAATAGTTGTGTATAATGTTTGGTACAGAGATTCTTAAATGTGTTTTGCTGGTCAAACTCTGTAAAGTGATATCCACCCCCTAGCTTTAATTTACATGTATTGCTTAAAATAAATAAATTACTTAAATGGATCCAGTTTCCCAGTGGGATTGCTGTAGAGTGTGATGCTTAGAGCTTTAGTGGCTCTGACTAATGTGAGTACCTTACCACCTGTTAAATATATATTGGAAAAATTGTTACAAAGTTACACGTATGGAGCTTGCTGCCCACTGCCCCATAACCTGTCCGCCTGCTCTGTGGCGGCAGACAGAAATCAACCTGATTGAATTCGATCGTGTTGATTGACACCCCCTGCTAGCGGCCGATTGGCCGCGAATCTGCAGGGGGCGGCATTGCACCAGCATTTCACAAGAACTGCTGGTGCAATAATAAATGCCAACAGCGTATGCTGTCTGCATTTATCGATATGCGGCGGACATGATACGCTACATCGTATCATGTCCGTCATCACAATAATAAATTAACCCCTATGTTCCTGTTTTTTTTCTTTTGAGGAACTGTTACATTGAAGATATCTGAAGAATAAAACCTTTATTTATCTTAAAGGCACATGAAACCCAATTTTTTTCTTTCATGATTTAGAAAGAGTGTGCCGTTTTAAACAACTTTCTAATTTACTTTTATTATCTAATTTGTTTCATTCTCTTGATATTCTTTGCTGAAAATCATATCTAGATAGGCTCAATAGCTGCTGATTGATGGGTGCACAAAGATGCCTCGTGTGATTGGCTCACCCATATGCATTACTATTTCTTCAACAAAGGATATCTAAAAAAATAAAACAAATTAGATAATAGAAGTAAATTTGAATGTTGTTTAAAATTAAATTCTCTAACTGAATTGTGAAAGAACATTTTTGGGTTTAGTGTCCGTTTAAGGATTATTTTGGTGATTTTATCTCTTTCAGTATTGGTGCACTTGTGTTTAATTAACAGTTCTATCATTATTATTTTATATTATTGTATCACTTTGCACAAGGTGATATATATATATATATATATATATATATATATATATATATATATATATATATATATATATATATTCTTTATATAAAAATTAAAAACACAACAGAATTGTTTGTGTAATTATGTAGTGTAGATGGATATGCAGGATAATTCGTACTATGGATGAGATTACATATACGGCATAGGCTTCAGCACAACTGCTGAAACCTATGCCACCCGTAAATTCACCTCGCACATCAGGTGAATCACATATACAACGCTGGCAGATCAGATACTGCCGCAAGTTGGATAAACCAGCGAGGTACAGAAATGTGCGGAAATAGACATTTCTGGAGTCGCCAGTGACTTACGGCAGTTTTAATTACATAAAATAAAAAAGACTATCTTCCTTAAAAAATAAATTAAAAACTTACCAAAATAAAAAATTCCTTACTTAACATAAAAAAATTCCTTAAAGTAAATTAAAATAAAAAATCTAATATTACAAAAAATAAAAAAATCTAAAATTACAGAAAAAAATAAACAAAATTATCCAAAATATTTTTTTTAAAACCTAATCTAATACCCCTATAAAAAGCCACCCCAAAATAAAAACACCTCCCAATCTAAGAATTAACTACCAAATGAATAATTTTGTTATTTTTTTTCTGTAATTTTAGATTTTTTTTATTTTTCGTTATATTAGATTTTGTAATTTAATTTAATCTTACCGCTAGATTTTGAGTTTGGAGTTAGCAGTCAAAACCAGCTTTAGAGGCTCCTAACGCTGGTTTTAGCTGCCTGCTGGTATTTAGAGTCAGTCAGGAAAGGGTCTAACGCTCACTTTCCAGCCATGACTTTTCCATACCGCAGATCCCCCTACGCCATTTGCATATCCTATCTTTTCAATGGGATCTTTCTAACGCAGGTATTTAGAGTCTTGGCTGAAGTGAGCGTTAGAAATCTAACGACAAGACTCCAGCCGCAGCAAAAAGCCAGGAGTTAAGAGCTTTCTGGACTAACGCCGGTTCATAAAGCTCTTAACTACTGTGCTCTAAAGTACACTAACACCCATAAACTACCTATGTACCCCTAAACCGAGGCCCCCCCACATCGCCACCACTATAATAAAATGTTTTAACCCCTAATCTGCCGACCGCACACCGCCACAACCTACATTATCCCTATGTACCCCTAATCTGCTGGCCCTAACACCGCCGACACCTACATAATATTTATTAACCCCTAATCTGCCCCCCAACATCGCCGCTACCTAACTACACTTATTAACCCCTAATCTGCCAACCGGACCTCACCGCTACTATAATAAAGTTATCAACCCCTAATCCACCTCACTAACCCTATAATAAATAGTATTAACCCCTAATCTGCCCTCCCTAACATCACCGACACCTAACCCCTAATCTGCTGACCGGACCTCACCGCTACTCTATTAAATTTATTAACCCCTAAAGCTAACACTAACACCCCCCTAAGTTAAATATATTTTTTATCTAACGAAATAAATGAACTCTTATTAAATAAATGAATCCTAATTAAAGCTAAATACTTACCTGTAAAATAAACCCTAATATAGCTACAATATAAATTATAATTATATTGTAGCTATTTTAGGATTTATATTTATTTTACAGGCAACTTTGTATTTATTTTAACCAGGTTCAATAGCTATTAAATAGTTAATAACTATTTAATAGCTACCTAGTTAAAATAATTACAAAATTACCTGTAAAATAAATCCTAACCTAAGTTACAATTAAACCTAACACTACACTATCAATAAATTAATTACATAAAATACCTACAATTAAATACAATTAAAAAAACTAACTAAAGTACAAAAAATAAAAAAAGAACTAAGTTACAAAAAATAAAAAAATAATTTACAAACATTAAAAAAAGATTACAACAATTTTAAGATAATTACACCTACTCTAAGCCCCCTAATAAAATAAAAAAGCCCCCCAAAATAAAAAAATGCCCTACCCTATTCTAAAATAAAAATACAAAAGCTCTATTACCTTACCAGCCCTTAAAAGGGCCTTTTGCGGGGCATGCCCCAAAGAATTCAGCTCTTTTGCCTGTAAAAAAAAAACATACAATACCCCCCCAAAATTACAACCCACCACCCACATACCCCTAATCTAACCCAAACCCCCCTTAAATAAACCTAACACTAAGCCCCTGAAGATCTCCCTACCTTGAGTCGTCTTCACCCAACCGGGCACCAATGGACCAAAAGAAGACATCCAGAGCGGCAGAAGTCTTCATCCTGTCCGGGCAGAAGAGGACATCCGGACCCGTAGACATCTTCATCCAAGCGGCATCTTCTATCTTCATCCGTCCGGAGCGGAGCCATCTTCTTCCAGCCGACGCGGATCCATCCTCTTCTACCGACGCCTACTCGCCGAATGACAATTCCTTTAAATGACGTCATCCAAGATGGCGTCCCTCGAATTTCGATTGGCTGATAGGATTCTATCAGCCAATCGGAATTAAGGTAAGAAAATTCTGATTGACTGATGGAATGAGCAATCAGATTGAGCTCGCATTCTATTGGCTGTTCCCATTGAACTTGAATCTGATTGGCTAATTCCATCAGCCAATCAGATTTTTCCTACCTTAATTCCGATTGGCTGATAGAATCCTATCAGCCAATCGGAATTCGAGGGACGCCATCTTGGATGACGTAATTTAAAGGAACCGTCATTCGGCGAGTAGGCATCGGTAGAAGAGGATGGATCTGCGTCGGCTGGAAGATGGCACTGCTCCGGATGGATGAAGATAGAAGATGCCGCTTGGATGAAGATTTCTACCGGTCCGGATGTCCTCTTCTGCCCGGATAGGATGAAGACTTCTGCCGCTCCGAATGTCTTCTTTTGGTCCCTCAGTGCCCGGTTGGGTAAAGATGACTCAAGGTAGGGAGATCTTCAGGGGCTTAGTGTTAGGTTTATTTAAGGGGGGTTTGGGTTAGATTAGGGGTATGTGGGTGGTGGGTTGTAATGTTGGGGGGGTATTGTATGTTTTTTTTTACAGGCAAAAGAGCTGAATTCTTTGGGGCATGCCCTGCAAAAGGCCCTTTTAAGGGCTGGTAAGGTAAAAGAGCTTTTCTATTTTTATTTTAGAATAGGGTAGGGCATTTTTTTATTTTGGGGGCTTTGTTATTTTATTAGGGGGCTTAGAGTAGGTGTAATTAGCTTAAAATTGTTGTAATCTTTTTCTAATGTTTGTAAATTATTTTTTTATTTTTTGTAACTTAGTTCTTTTTTTATTTTTTGTACTTTAGCTTGTAGGTATTTTATGTAATTAATTTATTGATAGTGTAGTGTTAGGTTTAATTGTAGATAATTGTAGGTATTTTATTTAATTAATTTAATTATAGTGTAGTGTTAGGTTTAATTGTAACTTAGGTTAGGATTTATTTTACAGGTAATTTTGTAATTATTTTAACTAGGTAGCTATTAAATAGTTATTAACTATTTAATAGCTATTGTACCTGGTTAAAATAAATACAAAGTTGCCTGTAAAATAAATATAAATCCTAAAATAGCTACAATATAATTATAATTTATATTGTAGCTATATTAGGGTTTATTTTACAGGTAAGTATTTAGCTTTAATTAGGATTAATTTATTTAATAAGAGTTAATTTATTTAGTTAGATAAAAATTATATTTAACTTAGGGGGGTGTTAGTGTTAGGGTTAGACTTAGCTTTAGGGGTTAATAAATTTAATAGAGTAGTGGTGAGGTCCGGTCGGCAGATTAGGGGTTAATACTTGAAGTTAGGTGTCGGTGATGTTAGGGAGGGCAGATTAGGGGTTAATACTATTTATTATAGGGTTAGTGAGGTGGATTAGGGGTTAATAACTTTATTATAGTAGCGGTGAGGTACGGTCGGCAGATTAGGGGTTAATAATTGTAGGTAGGTGGCGGCGACATTGGGGGCGGCAGATTAGGGGTTAATAAATATAATATAGGGGTTGGCGGTGTTAGGGGCAGCAGATTAGGGGTACTTAGGGATAACATAGGTGGCGGCGGTGTACGGAGCGGCAGATTAGGGGTTAAAAAATATGCAGGGGTCAGCGATAGCGGGGGCGGCAGATTAGGGGTTGATAAGTGTAAGGCTAGGGGTGTTTAGACTCGGGGTACATGTTAGAGTGTTAGATGCAGACTTAGAAAGTGTTTCCCCATAGGAAACAATGGGGCTGCGTTAGGAGCTGAACGCTGCTTTTTTGCAGGTGTTAGGTTTTTTTCAGCTCAAACTGCCCCATTGTTTCCGATGGGGATATCGTGCACGAGCACGTTTTTGAAGCTGGCCGCGTCCGTAAGCACCGCTGGTATTGAGAGTTGCAGTGGCGCTAAATATGCTATACGCTCCCTTTTTGGATCCTAACCCAGCCCTTCTGTGAACTCTAAATACCAGCGGTATTTAAAAGGTGCGGGAGAAAAAAAGCATGCGTAGCTAACGCACCCCTTTGGCCGCAGAACTCTAAATCTAGCGGTAAGTTTTTTAATGTAATGTTAGGATTTTTTATTTTAAATTAGGATTTTTTTTATTTTGTTAATTTTTAATTTACATTTTAAGAAGATAGTCTTTTTTCCTTTTGTGTAATTGGGGTTAAATTAGGGGGTGTTAGGTTAGGGGGCTAAGTGATTAGATTAATACTTTGTGTTGTGTAGGATGGCAATTTAGGGGTTAATAGGTTAATTAGGTAGATTGCATTGTGGGGTGTGGTGGTTTAGGGGTTAATAGGTTAATTAAGTACATTGCGTTGTGGGGGATGGCGGTTTAGGGGTTAATAGTTTTAATATGTAGTCTGTGATGTGAGGGATTGGCGAATTAGAGGTTAATAGTGTAATTAGATACTTTCGCCTAGATTTAGAGTTCTGCGTTAGCCGTCCAAACCAGCGTTAGGGGGAACAGCCAATAGAATGCGAGCTCAATCTGATTGGCTGATTGGATCAGCCAATTGGATTGAACTTGAATCTGATTGGCTGATTCAATCAGCCAATCAGATTTTTCCTACTTTAATTCCGATTGGCTGATAGAATCCTATCAGCCAATCGGAATTCGAGGGACGCCATCTTGGATGACGTCACTTAAAGGAACCTTCATTCGTCGGGAGTCGCCGGAAGAAGAGGATGGATCCGCATCGGCTGCTTCAAGATGGTCCCGCTCCACGCCGGATGGATGAAGATAGAAGACGCCGCCTGGATGAACATGTCTACCGGTCCGGATGTCCTCTTCTTGCCGGATAGGATGAAGACTTCGGAGCCTCTTCTGGACCTCTTCTTGCCGGATAGGATGAAGACTTCAGACGCTCTTCTGGACGGATCGGTGATACCCGGCGGGTATGTGGGTGGTGGGTTGTAATGTTGTGGGGGGGGGGTATTGTATGTTTATTTAAATGCAAAAGAGCTGTTTTCTTTGGGGCATGCCCTGCAAAAGGCCCTTTTAAGGGCTGGTAAGGTAAAAGAGCTGTTAACTTTTTATTTTAGAATAGGGTAGGGCATTTTTTTATTTTGGGGGGCTTTGTTATTTTTTTAGGGGTCTTAGAGTAGGTGTAATTAGTTTAAAATTCTTGTAATCTTTTTTATTTTTTGTAATTTAGTGTTTGTTTTTTTGTAATTTAGTTTAGTTGATTTAATTGTAGGTAATTGTAGATAGTTTAGTTAATTAATTTATTGATAGTGTAGTGTTAGGTTTAATTGTAACTTAGGTTAGGATTTATTTTACAGGTAATTTTGTAATTATTTTATCTAGGTAGCTAATAAATAGTAAATAACTATTTAATAGCTATTGTACCTAGTTAAAGTAAATACAAAGTTGCCTGTAAAATAAATATAAATCCTAAAATACCTACAATTACAATTATATAATTATTTGTTATATTGTAGCTATATTAGGGTTTATTTTACAGGTAAGTATTTAGCTTTAAATAGGAATAATTTATTTAATAAGAGTTAATTTATTTTGTTAGATTTAAATTATATTTAATTTAGGGGGGTGTTAGTGTTAGGGTTAGACTTAGCTATAGGGGTTAATACATTTATTATAGTAGCGGCGAGGTCCGGTCAGCAGATTAGGGGTTAAGAAGTGTAGGTAGGTAGCGGCGACGTTGGGGGGGCAGATTAGGGGGTAATAAATATAATATAGGGGTCGGCGATGTTAGGGGCAGCAGATTAGGGGTCAATAGGGATAATGTAGGTTGCGGCGGTGTACGGAGCGGCAGATTAGGGGTTAATAATAAAATGCAGGGGTCAGCGATAGCGGGGACGGCAGATTAGGGGTTAATAAGTGTAAGGTTAGGGGTGTTTAGACTTGGGGTACATGTTAGGGTGTTAGGTGCAGACTTAGAAAGTGTTTCTTCATAGGAAACAATGGGGCTGCGTTAGGAGCTGAACGCTGCTTTTTTGCAGGTGTTAGGGTTTTTTTCAGCTCAAACTGCCCCATTGTTTCCTATGGGGGAATCGTGCACGAGCACGTTTTTGAAGCTGGCCGCGTCCGTAAGCAATGCTGGTATTTAGAGTTGCACTGGCGGTAAATTATGCTCTACGCTCCCTTTTTGGAGCCTAACGCAGCCCTTCTGTGAACTCTAAATACCAGCGTTGTTTAAAATGTGCGGGGGAAAAAAAACATGCATAGCTAACGCACCCCTTCTAACGCAAAACTCTAAATCTAGGTGTTTGTGTTTTTGGTGGGTGGGGGATTAGCGGTTAATAACATTATTAGGTACTTTGCGAAGTCAGGGTTGGCATATTAGGGGTTAATACATTTTATTTAGTTATTGCGATGGGGGGATGGCAGTTGACAGGTAGATATTGCTTATGCATAAGGTGTTTGTTAGGACTTCCAAAGAGTTGTGGTGCTCATATGCTCAGCGAGATGTGGCAAAATGAAAATGGAGTAAAATGTCTCCATTTTCGCTGCGTAAGTCCTTGCGCTGAATATGGGATACAGACTTGTGATTCCGGTTCTATGTTAGTTGATGGGAGTAAAAACAGCATCCGACGAGTAAAATATAGGTGTCGCATTTTTGTATGCAATGCTGTTTTATGTGATCGCTACATCTGTCTAAAAATAGCAGACGCCAGTTTCTGCGAGCGACGCCGCATATGTGATCAAGCCCTAAGTTTTTTTAGTAGGCAACAGTTAGATGATAAATATTTAAGTACCTTTATTTAAATACATCCTCTAGGGGGGCGGAGCCAACTATTGCACTGAGCGGTCGTGCATTACAGGAGCTCAGTTCAGCTTTTCAGCTTGTACAGGCAAAAAGTCCCTACAAACCTCTGCAAATATCCCTTATGTGATGACCCTTGGATACGGAGCGGATCAAACTAAAAAAAAGCCCAATCTGAACTCCTACTCAAGCAGAAGCTATCGTAACGCAGACGGCGCTGAGACTACACGCTAGGATTCTGCTATAACGGAGTCCCGAGCACCATAGGCCTGCCACAGCTGGTAGCCCTCAGAGGATCCTTCTCCCCGCCAGCTCGACACCAGACCTCTGAGCTCCCAGTGGGACACACGCGATACACGGCATCTACAGTGGCCGGCCGCAAGACAAGACTAGTCACCTTATAACCAGAGGCTCCACCACTCTGACCACGGCCCGGATCACTGCTGCTTAGCTTCATAGGTGAGAAACCCGCATTACACACACACAACTCACCGTGGTTGTTGCCGCCTGGGGAATTAATTCAGATCCCTTACTTGACCAGCTACCTGACCCGGGGGGCTTGCCGCTACAGGATAAGGCCACGACAGCGGTCCCTTTCTCTTTCTTTTTGGCGCAAACAGATGCCATGTTACCTCACCACAACCTTAAGTGCCAGATTGGGAAATAAAACCCCACACTCTCTTACTAAGTCCCTTATTATTTGCTGAGAACAGGGAAATTGAGGAGCGCTTCCTACCTTTACACATAAAAATATCTCAGCTTGTAAAATCTGTTACAAACTGCTATTTGTAACTGGCCCTTTAAATGGGAAATTGCCCTGCTTCCCTGGATGTTGGAGAAGCCTATTTGCCAGCCTCCTTCCTCATGACTATGGCCCCTGGAAGATTGTGCCCCTGAGAACATATTAACTTTTATTGGGTGTGTGTGGCCCTTTGAGAACCGTCTGGGGACATATTGTGACTTTGGTGAACAATGCCCCTTTAAGACTATGTCCCCAGACCTGTGAAATGACTTGTCCCTGGCTTTCTCCCACTTGGTTCAGTGGATAGGGCTTGCTGAACCCAGTACCACACAGGCAGAGTGTTCCACAGAAAGGGAGCACTATTACAAAAGCATTAGTTTTCATTGTGTGCCATTAAGAGTTAATTTTGTTCAATTCTAAATACAAGTTTGCTGGGATAAGCTCTAATTAAGTTTAGTGATAAACCTTCCCATTGTCTAATCAGACTGCTAGTTGATAAGGTGGACTGCATTGTTTTATTGTGTGTAAATCGTTATCTGCTGAAGAAATGTAATTCTACTATGGCCTGTAAAAGGGCGTTGTCTCTATCTAAATGTATCAAATGTGTGATTGGGGATTTTATGCCTCCCCCTGAGAGTGTCCTTTTTGCATGTAACCTCAATAAAAAGCAGGCTGTGTGTTCCAGCACATCAGACCTATTCTGACCCTCTAACTTGCAGCTTTGACTCATGTTTGTAGGGGACAGCTATACTCACTACAGGGATTGCTATGCTCTATATACTCCCTTAGCTACTGAGCTCTTGTAAGAGCTCTTGTTCCTGATCCTGCTTCGCTCTAAAGAAGGAAGAGGTTCACCTACTGGAGCCTGGTCATAGGTCCAGGGCGCAGAGCAGACGGCGAGATACCAGCCCAGCAGCGGTGGTTCGTAGAGTCTGCATTACGTATGGTGGCTAAGCAGCAGTTATAGTGTCTACGGTGCTGATGTTCCTTTGGTGAGCGCTAGGAGCATCCTTTTCTATGGTCCAACTTCCAGCCAGCCTGGAGGCAACCGTAACAAAATCCTAGACTTTTATAAGAGTTGAGCTGTGGGAATAAGGAGCGATGGCTCCATTGCTTGCAGCAGTGCTATACTGAAAACATCCCAACCAGCACTAGCCCCACTATTTCCACTGACTCTGTCCCTGTACTTTGTCCTCCCTCCTGCACAACACTGGGGATAGTTTGATACTTAGAGGAAGGAGAAAGAGGATTATTTAACATTTATAAGAGAAAGTGGGGAAGTGGTAAGAGAGAAGTCAGGAAGAAGAGAGGGGAGAAAGAGATAAGAAGGAGACAAAAATAAGGGGAGTGCAAAGGATCCTGAACTCTGACATCAGACCAGAAACAACAGCTACTAGGCACTCATTCCAGTACCAAATCCACCCCCCCCCCCTCTCTTGTGAGACTCCACTTTAACTCAGCCTCAAATTAACAATATCCGGAACTAATTTCTTCAGTCACTCTTTACAAAAACAGGGAGCAAGCACAAATACTAGCCCGTCCATTGTTAGTGGCAACCCCCCCTCCCCCTTTCCCGCGGCAGTAACTAGCTGCGGGTCATAACCACCTTCCCTCTTCCAGACTCGCCCAGAGGTGGCAACTCCCCTGGAGGGGGGCAACTTCAGAAGACCCATCCTGCTACCCTGACAAGAATCTCACTTTATGAGTACCTTTTACTAATAATTCCACCACTGTCCCACATTTGGGTAACATACCTGGCACACAACTAATGAGACTTCCACTGTTTCCGCCACAGTAACCCCAGAGTAAAATGCAGGGCTAGACCCTCAATTATGTGAGGTGCCAACTTCAGTCTCCCCAGGTTGCATTCCTAGAGCAGAGCACTTATCTCCTCTTACCCAACTGTTTGTCATTCTTCCTTTTTTTTGAGTCTGCAGCCACTCAGAGCAGCACAACACTGATAATGGCACAATCCGGTAAACGAAAACCAAAACACCAGGAAATTCCTAAGAGCACTCTAACAGACCACTTCCACAGCAAACATACCTCTGACCCTGATCTTTCAGAGGAAGACTCGAGAGACTCTAACTTCTCACTACACAGACGCCCGAAAGACGACAATCTGCCTAAAGACAGAACAGCACTCTCTCAGTCAACTTTTTTCAAGACTATCAAGACCTTGTCAGACAAAATGGACACCCACTATTCCTCCATTCGACAAGATCTCTGCCAATCTGTCAGTGAGCTGAAGAGGGAGATTTCTACATTAGGAGAAAGAACGGAAACCCTAGAAAAAAAACACGAAGAGTTGGCTGTAGATCACACCAATCTCCTCGCATACTCCCAGAGTCTAGCAGAACAGATCTCTGATTTAGAAGTCAAAATGGCAGATCTGGAGGACAGGTCTCGTAGGAACAACTTGAGAATCAGAGGAATAGCAGAGGAAATACCAACAGCAGATCTCAACAGTTATCTACTAGATCTTTTTAAAAGCATACTAGGGCCAATTCCTGCCTCAGACCTTCTAATTGACAGGGCCCACAGAGCCCTACGCTCCCGCAATTCACCATCTTATGCCCCAAGAGATGTAATTATAAGGCTCCACTACTATACAACAAAGGAGAAGATCCTCAGAATATCTTTCACCAATAAGCCTCTTAACGAACCATACCAGAACTTACAAATTTTTCCGGATCTGTCTCTCCACACTCTCCCAAAAAGGAGATCCTTTCAACCTATAACACAAACCCTGAGACACCACAACATTAAGTACAGATGGGGGTTCCCGGTAAAAATCTTCTTCAGACATGATGAGCAATCCTATACTATCTCGACCTTGGAACAAGGTCAAAAGGTCTTGCACAACTTGGGCCTAGCACACCCTAGAGATTCCAAGACAAGACAGAAGAATACCCCGAAAGACCTTAACTCTGCAGCGTCGGAATGGCATCCTCCAGCGGAGACCTCTCCTCCTCAGGAGGACAGTGACTTTGCTGGTCAACCCAGTCATTCGTGACAATAACTTCTATCTCAGATCACAGTTGCTGTCTTTCTTTGCCGGGAACTCCTAGCTGATACCAGAGCATACATACGGGTACTTCCCTTACTCTAATTCTGCTCTTCAGATGGAGTACCAACTACCAACTTCGCGCATGATTGAAGGACTCATCCAGGTAAACCCAAGAGCCCACATACGGGTACATAACTTACTCTCTTATGGCTCTTGGCTGTTTTATTTCATCTTCATGCTACATCATATTGTACATTGTATTCCATGCTGTCATTGCACTTACTGTTCATCCCTGTGTTGTAAACTACTAAAGTGCATCCCTGCGGGCTGGCTCCCACTCCCCTCCTCTATACGGGGGGGGACTCGAGCCCTCTTACACAGAGATAATAGATACCATTCGCCTCTCCCAAAGGCGATACTTAATTTAAGCAGGTGCAATATTTTATGCTAGTTTTCATATGTTATGTTCCTTAACTGATATCTTATACCCTCTCTAGCTAGACTGAATTAAAAGATTCGACAGACATTCCATACTCCTATCTAGAGGAGAGTAAGGGAGACAATTTTAAAGTCATGTTTTTGATTACCCTCATGTTTATGTTTCATAAAATGCATACTTTGTTGAGTGATATGTTGGGTCTCTTTCGACGTGTTCTCTCTCTCTCTGGAATGTGGGCAGTAATAGAGACAAATGTATAATGTATATATTCCTATATCCATGGAGAGAATAGATCTAATACTGAGACTCATCTTTCAGTTTTACTTTATATAGTTTGAATTGCTTAATATGTTGCATTATATATAAGGCCTCTCCTTTTTGCCTGGAATTCAGTCAGTAACAATAACCCAATGACTCTATTAATTGACCGTATAAGATAAGCTTGGAGAATTAGACCACATAAGACATTACCCCCCTATTTCCGATACTCCCCCCTATACACATTGCATCAACATACCACCCTCTACAAATCATGCCCTCTCATATGAGATCTTCTAATACCCGCTCTTTTTCCCTGGTACAAATTAGTCTCACTATCTGCTATTCTCACACATATTATTCAACATAACCTGGGGGATATCCCTTGTTTGGCACCCTCACACCCTCGCAATTACATTCCTCACACCTCTTAACTATTAGCTGTACCTTCTATTTATGCTTCAATCCTATTTGTATATACACATCCTGTACGCTCAGTGGCCCATAAACATATCCTGCTTAAAGTAACGTGACATATTATAAGGCTCCCCCCCCCCCCATTCTCTCCCCCCAGCTTTATTCCTCTCTTCCAGTTTCTTTGCTTAAAGCGGCTCTTGTCCGCTGAATACCTCAGACCTCTTAAACCTCTCATACACTAGTTATTTATTATCTGAGTTATACTTGTAGCAGTACACAACTCTTGCTGACTCTCTCATTACTAGATTCCCTGACCCGGGGGCATCCACTTTCCGTCCACTTCCATCTCCAACATACCTGCTCTCCCCCCCCCCTCCTCCCAACCCGCAACCATGAATGACATCAGACTTATTACCCTAAACACAAAAGGACTTAATTCTCCTACAAAGCGCAGTCTCCTCCATAACTACCTACATAAAAACAATATAGACATAGCCCTCATTCAGGAAACGCACTGGACTTCCACCTCAGGGATTTCCCATGCCACACGCCGCTATTCCATAGTACTTGAAGCCACATACTCTTTAAAATCCAGAGGAGTTGCTATATTTCTTAGCAAAAATGTCCAATATGAACCATTATATTCTGAATGTGATCCAGCCGCCAGATTTATCATTCTAGTCTGCAGGCTTAACAAACAACCAGTCACTCTCGTCAACCTGTATGCCCCTAACTCTAAGCAGATTAGATTCCTCAGATCGCTTCTGCGATCTGTTTCCGCAGTAAAACAAGGGATACTTATTATGGGTGGTGACTATAATTTACTATGGGATACACACTTAGACAGAATTAAACCAAGCAATCATCACAGAGACAGAAACATACATTCACTTTCCAAAGCCTTCCAGACCCTAATGGCACAGCACAATCTTTATGATATTTTTAGATCATTCCACTCACATGAGAAAGACTTCACTTTTTACTCCGTTCCACATAAATCGCACTCCCGCATAGATTACTTTTTCTCAAATGCCGCATTACTTTCACAGGTATCCTACATCAAAATAGCTCCGATATCATGGTCGGACCATGATGCCCTACACCTGCGGCTTGGTCCGTTCCTTTCATCCAACTCCCCCCCCCTGGCTGGCGACTGCAGGATTGGACAATGACCGACCCAACCCTAAAATTAGTATTACAATCCCTCATTACAGATTACCTTAACCTAAACGATAACCAGCAAACATTGATACAGAATCTATGGGCTGCACTTAAAGCAGTCATGAGAGGTCACCTCATACAAGTTGAGTCCACCGCCCGTCGGAGAAACAACACAACTCTCTCAGCCCTAAACATACAATTGAGACAGTTAAGAACCTCACTGGGATCCCGGTACACCCCAACAGTGAATCGTCAAATAGCAGACATCACCAATCAAATCCAACATTTAGAAATCCACAAAACACATAGACTACTTGAGAAGTTCAAAAGAATATACTACCACCAAAGCAATAAAGCCACTAGCCTATTAGCATTAAAACGTAAACATCAGACTGCCCAATCTCGCATCATGCCCATTCATGACCCACAAGATAGACTAGTCTACTCCCCCGTGGATATAGGGAACTCATTTAAACGATTTTATCACACCCTGTATAATATAGAGGAATCACAAGATACGCAGACTCACTCTATAGAGGAAATAGCCTCCTATTTGGAGACTCTTTCTCTCCCCAGCCTTGACCCGGAAAAAGCTCAGATCCTGACAGCACCAGTCACACTAGTCGAAATACAGCATATTATACAATCCATGAAACTCGGAAAATCCCCTGGCCCAGACGGTTTCACTGCAAGATTCTATAAGACCTTCCAACACTTACTCACTCCCATCCTCTGTAGGCTCTGTCAGGAAACCATGAGTAAAGGCTCCTTCCTGGCGGAATATTTAGAAGCCACCATAGTGACAATCTTAAAACCAGGTAAATCACCAGATCAGTGCTCTAACTACCGCCCAATCTCTCTATTAAATTTGGACACTAAAATCTATGCCAAATTATTGGCCAATAGACTCTCAGCGGTAGTCTTGTCTCTTATAGACCTTGACCAGGTGGGCTTCATCCCACATAGAGAGGGTCCAGATCCGACGAGACGCATCCTGAACCTCCTACATTTTGCCTCGAAACAGCAGATTCCCCTTCTGGCCCTGTCCTTGGATGCCGAAAAGGCGTTTGACAGGGTCAGATGGGAATACTTATGGAAAACGATGGAATCCTTTCGAATTCCGGATCCATTCATACTCACAGTCAAAGCCCTCTACTCCAGTCCCTCAGCTAGGGTATGTGGAGTGGGGTTCCAGTCCTCCTCATTCACTATATCTAATGGCACTAGGCAGGAGTGCCCTTTGTCGCCCCTGCTGTTTGCCCTAGCTATCGAACCCTTGGATCAGAGTATCAAAGAGGACCCACGAATATCAGGCCTCCATATTGGGACGCAGACCCACACCATTTCATTATATGCAGACGACATCACCCTCTTGTTATCTTCACCTAGGGACTCCCTCCTGTTTTCGAGATAATTGAAAACTTTGGTAAATTGAGTTATTACAAGCTTAATATTGTGAAAACAGAAGTCCTTCCCATACACATTCCCTCTAAGGTCCTTGACCGTCTGCAAAAGAAATACCATTTCCATTGTAATTAATCTACCCTTAAGATCTTGGGAATATCCCTTAGTCCAGACCCATCCGTCACAATTACCCACAATTACTCGGACAGAATCCCAGAGTTCAGGAAACTGTTAGACACATGGGAATTCTGTGAAATCTCATGGACTGGCCGCATCGAGGCGATAAAAATGTCCTTTCTTCCCAAAATCTCTTACCTCTTCAGATCCATACCGTACAACATCCCCAGACCTATTCTAAACAAATTACAGAGCCTAATGACATCCTACATCTGGAGAGGTAACAGACCCAGAACTTCTAGGCGAACTTTAGAGAAACCGATTGAGCACGGAGGCCTTGCCCTCCCCAACCTTATAAACTATTATTATGCGGCCAGGCTCTCACACCTTCTAGCCTGGAACAACATGGAACACCACTCAAAGTGGCAGACTCTCGAATCAGAACTCATTCCATCTCCACTTACCTTGATGGATATCCTCTGGATTCCGTCACATCATAGACAGCAATTGAATAGTACCCTTCCAGTATTAAAACACGCATACCAGATATGGGACCAAGTCCGACATAATCCAGCCATATCCCCTTACCCTTCACCCATGCTCACGGTTCGAGGCGCGCTGTTTTGCCTACCAGATTCCCATCCCGAAGCTTGGTGACACAAACAGATTCAGACTGTGACGGATTTCTATAATGGGGAAAGGTGGCTATCCCACCCTAATCTTTGCTCTATGTACCAAATTCCCCCTAATCTTAGTTTCGAGGCATACCGACTGAGCACACGCCTACGCACATGGGGGTACCCAAAGACAAAACTCAGACAACCCACCCCCTGGGAGTCCATGTTGCAACAAGCCTCCAATGTTACTCACCCTTTAGCTGCGCACTACAACCTACTCAACAATGCGAACACTCCACACAAAATCCCACAGCATCTGGCATGGGAAAGAGAACTGGGTTTCTCCGCAGACCTTGAGACATGGCAGGCCAGGATACTGATAACTAAAAAATTGATACATTCTGCCACTTTATGGGAGTTACATTATAAAATTCTAGTCCGCTGGCATCTAGTCCCAACCACATTACACAGAATCCATAATACTTGCTCCCCTACATGTTGGCGTCGGTGCCAACACCTAGGCACTGCTCAACATATTTTGTGGTCTTTCCCAGCCATCCAGCCGCTGTGGGAAAAAGTTTATAGCCTCCTCCGCAACTTAGAAATTACAATACAGTACACGCCTGTAACAGCCCTACTCCATCTACAGATGCCAAACCTCTCTATCTCAAAAGAAGCCCTTGCATTTTATGTTCTCATGGCCACAAAATTAACGATAGCCAGATCATGGAGAAGTGAAAAACCCCCATCCTTTGCCCAGACACTCGCTGTAATCCACTATATTGGTCAAATGGAGCAATACTCCTATAGGACCTTAGACAAAACTGACTCTTTCCTGGAGATCTGGTCTCCATGGCTTACGAAATTCCCTAATTGGGGTACACATCAAACAACTACTCCGCAAACTTAAATACGTCTCAATCTCTTTCCTACCTCCCCTCCCCCCTACCTCTCACTCCCCCCCCCCCCCCCGGCAGGGAATCTTCCCCCTTTTTTTTTTCTCTTCATCCACTATCCAGCAGGCACACCCGGCACTCTCTAGTACTGCTGCATATACATTTCTGAAATAACTACTTTTATTACCTCTACATCTACCAACGAATTGAGTCCATTCTCACCATAACAGGGGTTATACTTTATTTACAACTATGTATCACACTGCCATATTGCAATGCCATATTTTACTTTGTATTGTTTTTTTGTTTTTTTTAAATTGGCAATAACCATCATAATGTTATTATTGCTCTGAATGTTCATTCATTGTACATTTCACCCAACTGTTATTCTGTTACTTAACATTGATCTCAATAAAAAAAAAAAAAAAAAAAATATTGTAAATACATCCTCTAACCTGTCTTAAGAGAGTGACTTTTACGTTCTCATACTTCAATTTCAAAGAATTGAATTTAATATTTCTTTTTTTACTCTCCTATCAAAACTTTTATCAAGCCTAAATTGCATATTGTCATATATCAGCTTTCACGCAACATATTAGGTAATTTCTATAATATTTTTTTAAAGAAACATAACTTTTTAGTACCCTGCAAAATCACCACTGTTAATAGGTAGCGATGAAGTAAATTAGTTTTTGTAAGGAAGAATTACATTTTCACGTGAACATGTCTGTGCGTGTGTGTATGTTTGTGTATAGGTATGTGCAAGTCTATGTATGCATAAATTTGTTTGCATAGGTGTTCGTGTATGTGTGTGTGTCTGTGCATGCATGTGTACCTATGTGTGTATGACTATGTATGTATCTGTATATGTGTCTCTCTGTATGTATGTCTGTGTGTTTGTGCATGGGTGTATGTCTATGTTATGAGTTTGTACAGGGAGTGCAGAATTATTAGGCAAGTTGTATTTTTTAGGATTAATTTTATTATTGAACAACAACCATGTTCTCAATGAACCCAAAAAAACTCATTAATATCAAAGCTGAATAGTTTTGGAAGTAGTTTTTAGTTTGTTTTTAGTTATAGCTATTTTAGGGGGATATCTGTGTGTGCAGGTGACTATTACTGTGCATAATTATTAGGCAACTTAACAAAAAACAAATATATACCCATTTCAATTATTTATTTTTACCAGTGAAACCAATATAACATCTCAACATTCACAAATATACATTTCTGACATTCAAAAACAAAACAAAAACAAATCAGTGACCAATATAGCCACCTTTCTTTGCAAGGACACTCAAAAGCCTACCATCCATGGATTCTGTCAGTGTTTTGATCTGTTCACCATCAACATTGCGTGCAGCAGCAACCACAGCCTCCCAGACACTGTTCAGAGAGGTGTACTGTTTTCCCTCCTTGTAAATCTCACATTTGATGATGGACCACAGGTTCTCAATGGGGTTCAGATCAGGTGAACAAGGAGGCCATGTCATTAGATTTTCTTCTTTTATACCCTTTCTTGCCAGCCACGCTGTGGAGTACTTGGACGCGTGTGATGGAGCATTGTCCTGCATGAAAATCATGTTTTTCTTGAAGGATGCAGACTTCTTCCTGTACCACTGCTTGAAGAAGGCTGTCTTCCAGAAACTGGCAGTAGGACTGGGAGTTGAGCTTGACTCCATCCTCAACCCGAAAAGGCCTCACAAGCTCATCTTTGATGATACCAGCCCAAACCAGTACTCCACCTCCACCTTGCTGGCATCTGAGTCGGACTGGAGCTCTCTGCCCTTTACCAATCCAGCCACGGGCCCATCCATCTGGCCCATCAAGACTCACTCTCATTTCATCACTCCATAAAACCTTAGAAAAATCAGTCTTGTGATATTTCTTGGCCCAGTCTTGACGTTTCAGCTTGTGTGTCTTGTTCAGTGGTGGTCGTCTTTCAGCCTTTCTTACCTTGGCCATGTCTCTGAGTATTGCACACCTTGTGCTTTTGGGCACTCCAGTGATGTTGCAGCTCTGAAATATGGCCAAACTGGTGGCAAGTGGCATCTTGGCAGCTGCACGCTTGACTTTTCTCAGTTCATGGGCAGTTATTTTGCGCCCTGGTTTTTCCACACGCTTCTTGCGACCCTGTTGACTATTTTGAATGAAACACTTGATTGTTCGATGATCACGCTTCAGAAGCTTTGCAATTTTAAGAGTGCTGCATCCCTCTGCAAGATATCTCACTATTTTTTACTTTTCTGAGCCTGTCAAGTCCTTCTTTTGACCCATTTTGCCAAAGGAAAGAAAGATGCCTAATAATTATGCACACCTGATATAGGGTGTTGATGTCATTAGACCACACCTCTTCTCACTACAGAGATGCACATCACCTAATATGCTTAATTGGTAGTAGGCTTTCGAGCCTATACAGCTTGGAGTAAGACAACATGCATAAAGAGGATGATGTGGTCAAAATACTCATTTGCCTAATAATTCTGCACTCCCTGTATATACTGTATATGAATTTATGAATATTTTTGTGTATGTGTCTATAAATGTATGTGTGTATATATATATATATATCAGCATTTGTGAACAACCTGAGACTGGCTCCAGTCATTGCAGGTATCCACAGACAGGCACTGATGGTGAATGTATCAAAAAAAGTTTCAGCAAGTAATTTCAGCAAGGAATCAACATTCCTTATGCCATAACATTTTCGTTTAAAAATTACTGGATAGAGAGGAGTATCTTGATAAAGCCTCAAAGGGTGAAACGCGTTATCATACTCCTCTATTCAGTGGTATTCTAATATTAATTAGAACTTTAATGTTAAAGAAGGACTAATAATCCTTCTTAAATAGATCTTGATATTCTTTTTTGGAGTTCTTGCGGCTAGACACCGGAGAACAGAGAAGACAAGATTGAAGCATCATTTAGCAAGAAAGCACTGTGGGGAAAAAGGAGCATGAACTATCACTATCCTCATCTTTACATCACAAAAAAGCTTATCAGATTGGAAGTTCCTCTTTACGGAGGAAAGTTCCTTTCTCATAGTAATAAGTTACATAAGTTTGCAACTATTAAGAACTAAGGTACAACTTTCCCTAGCTACTTCAGCAACCATTACACTACAAGCTAAACCTATCAGAGAACCCAGAGGAGAAGAATGCCACGGAGCGATCTGTTGGGAACAACAGTACGTCTGGTGGTAAGATCAGAAGCGACCCATCTGGGGTAATACAAACATGGACTGAACATGGAAGTAAGGTACCTTACTATAATCAGCTTTTTTTAAGTGATTATAGTCGTTATCCTGCTTGGACAAAGATCTTTTAATACACTTAAAGTTCTTATGAACAAGACTATTCTTTTTGATAAAAGGGTGGCAAAGGGAGACTTCCTTGTTCTATAATAGTTTTTAAACATTTTTAACACTTTCACAAACTGATATTTTTAGTTGTTGATCAAGCCGCAATAGAGACTGTCCTAAAATTATTTTGTTGTGGCATCAAATCTGAATTTTGCAATGAATAAAAATTGTATTTGTATAAGATATAATGTTTGAGTTTGAAGATGGTTAAAAAAGCAGCGATACTTTAGGTACAAATGTTTTTGCAAATCACTCCCTGCTTTAATCACAAACAACTTTTTAATTTTGTGCACAGATATCCCAAGTGTCAATTGAACATTGTAGTGAACACTAATGATGTATAGTTCTTAAGACACGGCAGGAGAAGAATGCCACGGAGTGATCTGTTGGGAACAACAGTACGTCTGGTGGTAAGATCAGAAGCGACCCATCTGGGGTAATACAAACATGGACTGAACATGGAAGTAAGGTACCTTACTATAATCAGCTTTTTTTAAGTAATTATAGTCATTATCCTGCTTGGACAAAGATCTTTTAATACACTTAAAGTTCTTATGAACAAGACTATTCTTTTTGATAAAAGGGTGGCAAAGGGAGACTTCCTTGTTCTATAATAGTTTTTAAAAATTTTTAACACTTTCACAAATTAATATTTTTAGTTGTTGATCAAGCCGCAATAGAGACTGTCCTAAAATTATTTTGTTGTGGCATCAAATCTGAATTTTGCAATGAATAAAAATTGTATTTGTATAAGATATAATGTTTGAGTTTGAAGATGGTTAAAAAAGCAGTGATACTTTAGGTACAAATGTTTTTGCAAATCACTCCCTGCTTTAATCACAAACAACTTTTTAATTTTTTGTTTTAAGAACTATCCACATTGAAGTGTTGGAATATTCAGGTTTGGCGAGGGGTGTAAGTTTAAGTGCACAGATATCCCAAGTGTCAATTGAACATTGTAGTGAACACTAATGATGTATAGTTATTAAGACACGGCACATAAGCCTAACACAGTATGTTCTCATAAAGAGGAGCTATATTTCAACAAAGGAAATTGTCTAATAGAAGTAAATTGAATTTTGTTTGGTGTACATTCATGAAACATTATGTTGACTTTGATATATTTTTAAATAACATTTAAAAATACAAATCCAATACCATTATATGTTTTATTGTTTATTTTTTTTTTCAGAACATAAATAAATTTAAATGGGGTAGAAAAATATATATAAATTCTAAACCAATTTTAATGTGGTAATTCTTTGTTAATTAAAAGCCATTTTAAAGACCTATGTCAACATGTTGCCTTTTAATTGAAATAATACATTTTTAAACAATTTATTTAAAATACCTTTGTATGGCTTCCAAAACCTCTTTATTTCTCAAGCTATACACTAGAGGATTTACCATGGGAACTACACCCATATAGACCAATGAAAGCACTTTGTCAGTTTCTAGTGAGTTTTCTGACTTAGGTTTCATATTCAATCCCAGACAAGTTCCATAGAAAAGTATGACAACTGTAAGATGTGAGGAACAGCTGGAGAAGGTCTTGAGTCTCCCTGATGATGTTCTGATCTTCAGGATTGCCTGTATTATACAGATATAGGACACCAATATTAGAATAAAAGGAAGGCAACCCAACAATATAGCTTCCACAAACATGAATGTCATTACGTATGAAATGTCACTGCAAGAGAGCTTCATTAGTATTAAGGAATCACAGAAGAAGCTGTTGACTTCACGTTTATTACAGTATACTAGATTAGACAACATGAATGAAAAAATAAATGCGTTCAGAAAGCCAACAAACCAAGAAATGGTGATCAATATAGCACACAGGTTTTTGTTCATGATCAGAAAATAGCGCAATGGGAGGCAAATGGCCACATAACGGTCGTAAGCCATGGCGGTCAGCAGGTAAAATTCTGTATCAATGCAAAATCCAAATATAAATGTCTGCATAATGCATCCCCAAAATGAAATTCTCGTGTCACCCATGATTGAGATGGCCATCAGCTTTGGCAGAAAGGCAGATACATATACAATATCTTGGACTGCTAGATTGGACAAGAGTATATACATCGGTGTATGCAACCGGGACAGCAAACTTACAAGTGCAGCAATAATCAGGTTCCCAAGTACAGCCACAATATACATGACTAATGCACCAATAAAAACCACATGCTGACCATGTTCAGGAACAAGAAATGTTTTTAGATTAAATTCTTTTTGTAATGTGTTGTTCTTTATATTTCCATTTGCTAGATTTTCTTGGAAAAAAATAAATATTTGTATCTGTCAACCAGTCTTGCACAGCGTGTTTACCATGTCGGTGACATGCTTAGTATGATCTAAATACAAATGTAGTCTTTTTCTATTGTTTTTTGTTTACTATAATTACAAGTAGAATTGTATAATACAAAAAAGGCACAATAAAAAGTACATGCAGTAAAATACATTTTGAAATGTCCTTATTTTCTGGTCTTTAAAATCACGTGACATCTATAAGTGAATCACAGACTCATAGGGGCCAATTTATCAAGGGCCGAAGGGCACTTGATGACCCTGTTTCCGCGCGAGCCTTCAGTCTCGCCGGAAACAGCAGTTATGAAACAGCTGTCTTAAGATCGCCTCTGAGGCTGTGGATATCAATCCGCCCAATCGTGTATGATCAGGTTGATTGACACCCCCTGCTAGCGAATCTGCAGGAGGCGGCATTGCACAATCAGTTCTGGTGAACTGCTTGTGCAATATTAAATGCCGACAGCATACGTATGCTGTCGGGATTCTGCGATGTCCGCCAGACTTTGATAAATCGGCCCCTCATTCTGTATGTATACACTGTGAACTCTTGCACGTGCTAGTAGGAGCAAGAATCCCTCATATGCGTATATATCCTGTGACATCTATCAGTGAATCATAGACTCATATACTGTATGTATACACTGTGATCTCTTGCACGTGTTTAGTAGGAGCAAGAGTCCCTCATATGCGTATATATCATGTGACACCTATCAGTGAATCACAGACTCATATACTGTATGTATACACTGTGAACTCTTGCACGTGCTAGTAGGAGAAAGAGTCCCTCATATACGTATATATCATGTGACATCTATCAGTGATTGGGACAATGGGACAGGAAAGTAAGGGGTTACTGTAGCACTCACTCTCACTCTATATAGAGATATAAAATCATTCATACTTTATTAATTATAAGTAAAAAACAGGGATAAACATCCCTAGTGAATAGATTATACTACCCAAAACCACCTATTTAGTAAAGATAAAAGCAAAGTGGGCCCTCCTAACACTCCTCTGTTTCCTGGCCGATAACTGGAAGCGTCGGCATCAGGTGACTGGAGTGATAGGAAGGGCCGGTAGAGAACGTGCTATACAAACGCGTTTCGGCTATTAAAAAAGCCTTTATCAATGTTTCACATTCACAGTCTCAAAATAGTAAGCCGAGGCTCCGATGTTCGGAGCTTAATATCTCTCCAGAACACCGGTTAGTAGCCAATCCGGGATCTCTCCCGGGCTCCACCTTCGTGCCCTCCAATCGGTTGCGGGCTTAGTTCACGCCCATAAGAAATTATTCATCCGATTGGAGTAGTGCCGCTCGCCTTGACAATGGTGGATTATCATGCGTCATTCCCGTCCGTAAGAAAGTCTCCATCTGATTGGAGCAATACCACACGCTCTGTCATTGGTGTAATATCGGACTTAGTGAATTCTGCATCATATGGCTACTTAAACCTCAGATACTTAAAAACCAATATGCATCCATGAAATTATCCATCATACAAGTCAAACGTAACACTGATGACTCTTAACTCTGTATAGATTTATGGAAACATAGGAAACGTAATAATATTATATCACCGAGGCAATTTGTTATGTAGTTAGTGGGCTTAAAATACTCTGTATTCAGAGACATAAAATCTATACAGAGATATGTATTCGTATCTAATCAATACCAACAATTCATAACATTACACTCAAACATATAATCCTATGCACATCTTTGTGTGCCGCACCTTCATATACTGAACTATACCCATATAGCATAGATTCTTGTTCAGTTTCTAACAGGTATAGAAGGAGTAAATACATTACCCCTAGAATTGAAGATATAAAATCATATATGGGTGCGTTCACTGTTACAAAGTTAATTCCACAAAAAGACCCATCCGTAAGAAATCATCAGTGTGAGATGGATGATGGAAATTATTAAGGTTAAAATTAAATTTTAGACGAGGGAAGAACAAAAGAATATATATATTGCAGGATGTAAAATAAAAGTAATTACGAAACTACCAGACCCCCCAACCACGACTATGTGGAAGCTAATTGTTAGCTCCCATAATAGGATAGTTGATCGGGTTCCATGTCTAGTATGGTTTCTAACTCTATAGCATCCTGGAAATATGTTCCATCCCTCATCTACGATACTATCCATAGCAACTGTATGTAAATTAGCCATAGATTCTAAAAGACTGTATACAACCGGAAGAGTAACTCTTAATAGTTTAAACTTATTGTATTACTCCTTATATCATGCCATATACAATGTGGCTAATTATATAGAATAGTATCAAGAAATCATCAGTTATAAATTACATAAAACTGAACCGATAGTCATGTGTAATATCACATATCTATCCTAGAACAGAAATTATGAACCTGATGATTATAAATATTAAGAATGACCTATAGATGCTGTTGGTTCTTTCAGATGTACACCCAGTAATTGTTGAATTCATTCATGCCATTTGGTATGACCGTATTCAGATTAAAAACCCATTTGGTTTCCATTTTAAGGAGTCTTTGTTCAGTTTCACCCCCTCTTATTCCTGGTTTCAGTTTTTCAAGACCCCAACATCTCATTACATTGGTATTCCCATTATGAGACTGTAGGAAGTGTTTAGCCACACTAGTGATTTGTTTATTCTTTTCTACATCTCTCTGGGCTGTCCTTATATTACTTAGATGTTCGGTCATACGTGTGCCAAGGCAGCGTGTAGTCATACCAACGTAGAATAAATTACAACTGCACGATAAACAGTAAATCACGTTGGTACTCTGACAATTGATGTATTCTTTAATAGGCCACGTTTTTCCAAATCTATCCACTATTGATTGTTTTTTTACCATATGTTGGCACACTTTACAGTGCCCGCACGCATAGGACCCTTTGTAAATAGGATTTCTTTTAGCATTTCTATCATAGTGACTGTTCACCAACTTGTCACGAAGATTATTAGCTCTCCTATATGTTATTAGGGGCCTATTGGGTAACAATGGTTTTAATAGGGTGTCCTGAGTAAGGACATGCCAATGTGTTTGCAAAATGTTTGTGATCTCATTACTTACTGGTGAGTAGGTGGTAATAAACCTCAGGGGGGTGTCATTTATCTTAACTTTGGGAGTTAATAACTCCTTACGGTCTTTGCGTAAAGCATTGTTATATGCCTTCGCCAGTAATTTCCTCGAATACCCACGTTCAAGTAGTCTCTGTCTCAGATCTCTTGCTGACTCTTTGAAATTCTCAATGGTGCTACAATTACGTCTCAAACGTATATACTCCCCCATAGGTAATCCCCTAATAGTGTTCGGGTGATGGTAACTACTAGCATGTAGGATGTTGTTTGTTGATGTGGGTTTTCTATATGCATTCGTTATAACTGCATTATCAGATTTTTGGATGTACAGATCTAAAAATTCCACTTTAGATTTTTCTACAGTTGAGGTCAAGTACAATCCAAAAGGATTAACATTGAGAATCCTTATGAAATCTGTCAGGAGGTCTTCCGGGCCATTCCATACAAAAAATATGTCATCTATATATCTGGACCAGTGGGATATATATTGGGTAAGATGTTGGTGGTTCTCATGGAATACCACCGTTTCCTCCCACCAGCCCAGATATATGTTGGCGTATGTTGGGGCACAACAAGTGCCCATGGCCGTACCACAAATTTGTAAATAGAATTTGTCGTCAAAGACGAAAAAATTGTGTGTTAAGACAAATTCCAACAATGTTAGGATAAACTCCTTAACCTCCTGACTCATTTTGGTATTTTTCTCAAGATAGTAAGAGACCGCTCTACATCCCCATTCAGTTTTAATACTCGTGTAGAGCGACTCCACATCACATGTTACCAACAATGAAGAATTCATATCCAGTTTTAAATCATTTATTTTATTCAAAAGATGCATTGTGTCCCTTGTATATGACGGAAGGGACTCCACAATGTATCTGAGTCTAGCATCAATATATCTGCTTGCTTTCTCAGTTAAAGAGCCTATCCCGGAGACTATTGGTCTTCCGGGTGGTTTAGAAACATCCTTATGTATTTTGGGTAATAAATAAAGTGTGGCAATTATGGGTTGTTTGGTTTCAAGGAAATTAAACTCTTTCTGATCAATTATGCCTCCCGTTAGAGCTGAGTTTATCAGTTTGTTATAGCTGTTTAAGAACATGTCCATAGGATTACACAACAGAGTCTTGTAATTCATAGGATTGTTTAGTTGGCGTAATGCTTCCTCTCGGTACATAGTGTCAGGCCAGATAACAATATTGCCTCCTTTATCACTACCCTTAATCTGCACATTTTTCATTTCTGTTAGTTGTTTTAGTGCCTGACTTTCTTCTTTAGTTAGGTTGTAATTAGAGTTTATTACATGTTCCTGAATCTGAAGGATGTCTTGGCACACTAAATTAAGAAAAGTTAGTGCACTATGTGATGTATTGTTCGGAGGTACAAATTTTGATTTAGCCTTCAAAATAGAACGCCAACTGTTATTCTTCTCAATTTCCACATCACTGATAGATTCCTCTAACAGTGAAATTAAATCACTGATGGCTAATCGATCAGCATCATTTAGTTGGTCATACTCTGAGTTATTAAAATATTTTTTCAACAAAACCTTTCTAGTGAAAAGGTGTAGATCTTTAATTGCCTCAAATTTATTAAATGGTGGTGTGGGTATGAAAGATAGGCCTTTTTTAAGGACTGATATTTGTTCTGGAGTGAGAATTAAATTAGAGAGATTAATGATATTTAATTCAGTGCTGTTTATTTCTTGTGATGTGATGGTTTCTGTGTGAATCTCACTTGCCTCCTTGTTCTGGGTTTTGCTTTTACGCCCCCTTCTAGTTCTACGCCTAAAGGGATACTAGCGTCCTTTACTTTGTGAGGCTTGATTCTATTTTTGAGAATAGGTCTTGGTACAGATTCCCCATCGGATACTTCTACATCCGTACTATCACCTTCTCTTTCAGACATATCTGTATCAGAATTCACATTAATATTTTTACCCCATGAGTAAATGTTTTCTGAGGAATAATCTTTGAGGTCTCTATCAATTTTGCGTTCTTTTTTTTCCGATATAAAGCGTGCAAACTTTTCCACCTCAGCCTTAATTTTTTTGTAAGATTTCTGAAAATCCTCATTAACCTCATATTGTTTCAAATCATCACAAATAGAAGAAATACCCTCATTAATTTCTTTAAGTTTATCTAATTCATGTTCCGTTAGATACCCCATGAGTTTCAAAGAGCACTCTGTAAGTGCAGTTTCCCACTTTAGTTTGAATTCAGGTTTGAAATCTTGAAAGGAAGGAAACAACTTTAAGCGTAATCCTCGTGGAATGACATTGTTCTCTTTATAAAAATTATACATGCCAATATTCCATTGCTTTTTTATTTGTTTCCTTCTAATCTTTTTAAGTTGTTTCAAAGAATCAAACCATTCTAAAGTGTCATTCATTTCTGTAGGGGTTTTATTTTTTAAATCTGACGTTAAGTTAGTAATATCATTAGTCCATTGGAGCATTTCTGCCCCTAAATCAAAAGAAGCCATTGGTTACAAAAGTGTGTGCTCTAGTTTATAGAAAATGTGAGTGCAATTCTCACATGGATATACAATACTAGGAACAAAAAGAAATTCAAACTGGCACTACACTGTAATAATAGATGAGATAGGAATTATAGAATTCCGGTGCTACCCCTCAAAGATAAGATTGGGACAATGGGACAGGAAAGTAAGGGGTTACTGTAGCACTCACTCTCACTCTATATAGAGATATAAAATCATTCATACTTTATTAATTATAAGTAAAAAACAGGGATAAACATCCCTAGTGAATAGATTATACTACCCAAAACCACCTATTTAGTAAAGATAAAAGCAAAGTGGGCCCTCCTAACACTCCTCTGTTTCCTGGCCGATAACTGGAAGCGTCGGCATCAGGTGACTGGAGTGATAGGAAGGGCCGGTAGAGAACGTGCTATACAAACGCGTTTCGGCTATTAAAAAAGCCTTTATCAATGTTTCACATTCACAGTCTCAAAATAGTAAGCCGAGGCTCCGATGTTCGGAGCTTAATATCTCTCCAGAACACCGGTTAGTAGCCAATCCGGGATCTCTCCCGGGCTCCACCTTCGTGCCCTCCAATCGGTTGCGGGCTTAGTTCACGCCCATAAGAAATTATTCATCCGATTGGAGTAGTGCCGCTCGCCTTGACAATGGTGGATTATCATGCGTCATTCCCGTCCGTAAGAAAGTCTCCATCTGATTGGAGCAATACCACACGCTCTGTCATTGGTGTAATATCGGACTTAGTGAATTCTGCATCATATGGCTACTTAAACCTCAGATACTTAAAAACCAATATGCATCCATGAAATTATCCATCATACAAGTCAAACGTAACACTGATGACTCTTAACTCTGTATAGATTTATGGAAACATAGGAAACGTAATAATATTATATCACCGAGGCAATTTGTTATGTAGTTAGTGGGCTTAAAATACTCTGTATTCAGAGACATAAAATCTATACAGAGATATGTATTCGTATCTAATCAATACCAACAATTCATAACATTACACTCAAACATATAATCCTATGCACATCTTTGTGTGCCGCACCTTCATATACTGAACTATACCCATATAGCATAGATTCTTGTTCAGTTTCTAACAGGTATAGAAGGAGTAAATACATTACCCCTAGAATTGAAGATATAAAATCATATATGGGTGCGTTCACTGTTACAAAGTTAATTCCACAAAAAGACCCATCCGTAAGAAATCATCAGTGTGAGATGGATGATGGAAATTATTAAGGTTAAAATTAAATTTTAGACGAGGGAAGAACAAAAGAATATATATATTGCAGGATGTAAAATAAAAGTAATTACGAAACTACCAGACCCCCCAACCACGACTATGTGGAAGCTAATTGTTAGCTCCCATAATAGGATAGTTGATCGGGTTCCATGTCTAGTATGGTTTCTAACTCTATAGCATCCTGGAAATATGTTCCATCCCTCATCTACGATACTATCCATAGCAACTGTATGTAAATTAGCCATAGATTCTAAAAGACTGTATACAACCGGAAGAGTAACTCTTAATAGTTTAAACTTATTGTATTACTCCTTATATCATGCCATATACAATGTGGCTAATTATATAGAATAGTATCAAGAAATCATCAGTTATAAATTACATAAAACTGAACCGATAGTCATGTGTAATATCACATATCTATCCTAGAACAGAAATTATGAACCTGATGATTATAAATATTAAGAATGACCTATAGATGCTGTTGGTTCTTTCAGATGTACACCCAGTAATTGTTGAATTCATTCATGCCATTTGGTATGACCGTATTCAGATTAAAAACCCATTTGGTTTCCATTTTAAGGAGTCTTTGTTCAGTTTCACCCCCTCTTATTCCTGGTTTCAGTTTTTCAAGACCCCAACATCTCATTACATTGGTATTCCCATTATGAGACTGTAGGAAGTGTTTAGCCACACTAGTGATTTGTTTATTCTTTTCTACATCTCTCTGGGCTGTCCTTATATTACTTAGATGTTCGGTCATACGTGTGCCAAGGCAGCGTGTAGTCATACCAACGTAGAATAAATTACAACTGCACGATAAACAGTAAATCACGTTGGTACTCTGACAATTGATGTATTCTTTAATAGGCCACGTTTTTCCAAATCTATCCACTATTGATTGTTTTTTTACCATATGTTGGCACACTTTACAGTGCCCGCACGCATAGGACCCTTTGTAAATAGGATTTCTTTTAGCATTTCTATCATAGTGACTGTTCACCAACTTGTCACGAAGATTATTAGCTCTCCTATATGTTATTAGGGGCCTATTGGGTAACAATGGTTTTAATAGGGTGTCCTGAGTAAGGACATGCCAATGTGTTTGCAAAATGTTTGTGATTGCCTCGGTGATATAATATTATTACGTTTCCTATGTTTCCATAAATCTATACAGAGTTAAGAGTCATCAGTGTTACGTTTGACTTGTATGATGGATAATTTCATGGATGCATATTGGTTTTTAAGTATCTGAGGTTTAAGTAGCCATATGATGCAGAATTCACTAAGTCCGATATTACACCAATGACAGAGCGTGTGGTATTGCTCCAATCAGATGGAGACTTTCTTACGGACGGGAATGACGCATGATAATCCACCATTGTCAAGGCGAGCGGCACTACTCCAATCGGATGAATAATTTCTTATGGGCGTGAACTAAGCCCGCAACCGATTGGAGGGCACGAAGGTGGAGCCCGGGAGAGATCCCGGATTGGCTACTAACCGGTGTTCTGGAGAGATATTAAGCTCCGAACATCGGAGCCTCGGCTTACTATTTTGAGACTGTGAATGTGAAACATTGATAAAGGCTTTTTTAATAGCCGAAACGCGTTTGTATAGCACGTTCTCTACCGGCCCTTCCTATCACTCCAGTCACCTGATGCCGACGCTTCCAGTTATCGGCCAGGAAACAGAGGAGTGTTAGGAGGGCCCACTTTGCTTTTATCTTTACTATATAGGTGGTTTTGGGTAGTATAATCTATTCACTAGGGATGTTTATCCCTGTTTTTTACTTATAATTAATAAAGTATGAATGATTTTATATCTCTATATAGAGTGAGAGTGAGTGCTACAGTAACCCCTTACTTTCCTGTCCCATTGTCCCAATCTTATCTTTGAGGGGTAGCACCGGAATTCTATAATTCCTATCTCATCTATTATTACAGTGTAGTGCCAGTTTGAATTTCTTTTTGTTCCTAGTATTGTATATCCATGTGAGAATTGCACTCACATTTTCTATAAACTAGAGCACACACTTTTGTAACCAATGGCTTCTTTTGATTTAGGGGCAGAAATGCTCCAATGGACTAATGATATTACTAACTTAACGTCAGATTTAAAAAATAAAACCCCTACAGAAATGAATGACACTTTAGAATGGTTTGATTCTTTGAAACAACTTAAAAAGATTAGAAGGAAACAAATAAAAAAGCAATGGAATATTGGCATGTATAATTTTTATAAAGAGAACAATGTCATTCCACGAGGATTACGCTTAAAGTTGTTTCCTTCCTTTCAAGATTTCAAACCTGAATTCAAACTAAAGTGGGAAACTGCACTTACAGAGTGCTCTTTGAAACTCATGGGGTATCTAACGGAACATGAATTAGATAAACTTAAAGAAATTAATGAGGGTATTTCTTCTATTTGTGATGATTTGAAACAATATGAGGTTAATGAGGATTTTCAGAAATCTTACAAAAAAATTAAGGCTGAGGTGGAAAAGTTTGCACGCTTTATATCGGAAAAAAAAGAACGCAAAATTGATAGAGACCTCAAAGATTATTCCTCAGAAAACATTTACTCATGGGGTAAAAATATTAATGTGAATTCTGATACAGATATGTCTGAAAGAGAAGGTGATAGTACGGATGTAGAAGTATCCGATGGGGAATCTGTACCAAGACCTATTCTCAAAAATAGAATCAAGCCTCACAAAGTAAAGGACGCTAGTATCCCTTTAGGCGTAGAACTAGAAGGGGGCGTAAAAGCAAAACCCAGAACAAGGAGGCAAGTGAGATTCACACAGAAACCATCACATCACAAGAAATAAACAGCACTGAATTAAATATCATTAATCTCTCTAATTTAATTCTCACTCCAGAACAAATATCAGTCCTTAAAAAAGGCCTATCTTTCATACCCACACCACCATTTAATAAATTTGAGGCAATTAAAGATCTACACCTTTTCACTAGAAAGGTTTTGTTGAAAAAATATTTTAATAACTCAGAGTATGACCAACTAAATGATGCTGATCGATTAGCCATCAGTGATTTAATTTCACTGTTAGAGGAATCTATCAGTGATGTGGAAATTGAGAAGAATAACAGTTGGCGTTCTATTTTGAAGGCTAAATCAAAATTTGTACCTCCGAACAATACATCACATAGTGCACTAACTTTTCTTAATTTAGTGTGCCAAGACATCCTTCAGATTCAGGAACATGTAATAAACTCTAATTACAACCTAACTAAAGAAGAAAGTCAGGCACTAAAACAACTAACAGAAATGAAAAATGTGCAGATTAAGGGTAGTGATAAAGGAGGCAATATTGTTATCTGGCCTGACACTATGTACCGAGAGGAAGCATTACGCCAACTAAACAATCCTATGAATTACAAGACTCTGTTGTGTAATCCTATGGACATGTTCTTAAACAGCTATAACAAACTGATAAACTCAGCTCTAACGGGAGGCATAATTGATCAGAAAGAGTTTAATTTCCTTGAAACCAAACAACCCATAATTGCCACACTTTATTTATTACCCAAAATACATAAGGATGTTTCTAAACCACCCGGAAGACCAATAGTCTCCGGGATAGGCTCTTTAACTGAGAAAGCAAGCAGATATATTGATGCTAGACTCAGATACATTGTGGAGTCCCTTCCGTCATATACAAGGGACACAATGCATCTTTTGAATAAAATAAATGATTTAAAACTGGATATGAATTCTTCATTGTTGGTAACATGTGATGTGGAGTCGCTCTACACGAGTATTAAAACTGAATGGGGATGTAGAGCGGTCTCTTACTATCTTGAGAAAAATACCAAAATGAGTCAGGAGGTTAAGGAGTTTATCCTAACATTGTTGGAATTTGTCTTAACACACAATTTTTTCGTCTTTGACGACAAATTCTATTTACAAATTTGTGGTACGGCCATGGGCACTTGTTGTGCCCCAACATACGCCAACATATATCTGGGCTGGTGGGAGGAAACGGTGGTATTCCATGAGAACCACCAACATCTTACCCAATATATATCCCACTGGTCCAGATATATAGATGACATATTTTTTGTATGGAATGGCCCGGAAGACCTCCTGACAGATTTCATAAGGATTCTCAATGTTAATCCTTTTGGATTGTACTTGACCTCAACTGTAGAAAAATCTAAAGTGGAATTTTTAGATCTGTACATCCAAAAATCTGATAATGCAGTTATAACGAATGCATATAGAAAACCCACATCAACAAACAACATCCTACATGCTAGTAGTTACCATCACCCGAACACTATTAGGGGATTACCTATGGGGGAGTATATACGTTTGAGACGTAATTGTAGCACCATTGAGAATTTCAAAGAGTCAGCAAGAGATCTGAGACAGAGACTACTTGAACGTGGGTATTCGAGGAAATTACTGGCGAAGGCATATAACAATGCTTTACGCAAAGACCGTAAGGAGTTATTAACTCCCAAAGTTAAGATAAATGACACCCCCCTGAGGTTTATTACCACCTACTCACCAGTAAGTAATGAGATCACAAACATTTTGCAAACACATTGGCATGTCCTTACTCAGGACACCCTATTAAAACCATTGTTACCCAATAGGCCCCTAATAACATATAGGAGAGCTAATAATCTTCGTGACAAGTTGGTGAACAGTCACTATGATAGAAATGCTAAAAGAAATCCTATTTACAAAGGGTCCTATGCGTGCGGGCACTGTAAAGTGTGCCAACATATGGTAAAAAAACAATCAATAGTGGATAGATTTGGAAAAACGTGGCCTATTAAAGAATACATCAATTGTCAGAGTACCAACGTGATTTACTGTTTATCGTGCAGTTGTAATTTATTCTACGTTGGTATGACTACACGCTGCCTTGGCACACGTATGACCGAACATCTAAGTAATATAAGGACAGCCCAGAGAGATGTAGAAAAGAATAAACAAATCACTAGTGTGGCTAAACACTTCCTACAGTCTCATAATGGGAATACCAATGTAATGAGATGTTGGGGTCTTGAAAAACTGAAACCAGGAATAAGAGGGGGTGAAACTGAACAAAGACTCCTTAAAATGGAAACCAAATGGGTTTTTAATCTGAATACGGTCATACCAAATGGCATGAATGAATTCAACAATTACTGGGTGTACATCTGAAAGAACCAACAGCATCTATAGGTCATTCTTAATATTTATAATCATCAGGTTCATAATTTCTGTTCTAGGATAGATATGTGATATTACACATGACTATCGGTTCAGTTTTATGTAATTTATAACTGATGATTTCTTGATACTATTCTATATAATTAGCCACATTGTATATGGCATGATATAAGGAGTAATACAATAAGTTTAAACTATTAAGAGTTACTCTTCCGGTTGTATACAGTCTTTTAGAATCTATGGCTAATTTACATACAGTTGCTATGGATAGTATCGTAGATGAGGGATGGAACATATTTCCAGGATGCTATAGAGTTAGAAACCATACTAGACATGGAACCCGATCAACTATCCTATTATGGGAGCTAACAATTAGCTTCCACATAGTCGTGGTTGGGGGGTCTGGTAGTTTCGTAATTACTTTTATTTTACATCCTGCAATATATATATTCTTTTGTTCTTCCCTCGTCTAAAATTTAATTTTAACCTTAATAATTTCCATCATCCATCTCACACTGATGATTTCTTACGGATGGGTCTTTTTGTGGAATTAACTTTGTAACAGTGAACGCACCCATATATGATTTTATATCTTCAATTCTAGGGGTAATGTATTTACTCCTTCTATACCTGTTAGAAACTGAACAAGAATCTATGCTATATGGGTATAGTTCAGTATATGAAGGTGCGGCACACAAAGATGTGCATAGGATTATATGTTTGAGTGTAATGTTATGAATTGTTGGTATTGATTAGATACGAATACATATCTCTGTATAGATTTTATGTCTCTGAATACAGAGTATTTTAAGCCCACTAACTACATAACAAATTGCCTCGGTGATATAATATTATTACGTTTCCTATGTTTCCATAAATCTATACAGAGTTAAGAGTCATCAGTGTTACGTTTGACTTGTATGATGGATAATTTCATGGATGCATATTGGTTTTTAAGTATCTGAGGTTTAAGTAGCCATATGATGCAGAATTCACTAAGTCCGATATTACACCAATGACAGAGCGTGTGGTATTGCTCCAATCAGATGGAGACTTTCTTACGGACGGGAATGACGCATGATAATCCACCATTGTCAAGGCGAGCGGCACTACTCCAATCGGATGAATAATTTCTTATGGGCGTGAACTAAGCCCGCAACCGATTGGAGGGCACGAAGGTGGAGCCCGGGAGAGATCCCGGATTGGCTACTAACCGGTGTTCTGGAGAGATATTAAGCTCCGAACATCGGAGCCTCGGCTTACTATTTTGAGACTGTGAATGTGAAACATTGATAAAGGCTTTTTTAATAGCCGAAACGCGTTTGTATAGCACGTTCTCTACCGGCCCTTCCTATCACTCCAGTCACCTGATGCCGACGCTTCCAGTTATCGGCCAGGAAACAGAGGAGTGTTAGGAGGGCCCACTTTGCTTTTATCTTTACTAAATAGGTGGTTTTGGGTAGTATAATCTATTCACTAGGGATGTTTATCCCTGTTTTTTACTTATAATTAATAAAGTATGAATGATTTTATATCTCTATATAGAGTGAGAGTAAGTGCTACAGTAACCCCTTACTTTCCTGTCCCATTGTCCCAATCTTATCTTTGAGGGGTAGCACCGGAATTCTATAATTCCTATCTCATCTATTATTACAGTGTAGTGCCAGTTTGAATTTCTTTTTGTTCCTAGTACATCTATCAGTGAATCACATACTCATAGGGGGGGTAGTTATCAAGCCGTCAACCTCAAATACGCTGGAATTCCGCAGCGTATTTGTGGCGAGGCTGATTCGCCTTAGTTATCAAAGTCTACAGACCGGCAAAAGTAGAATTTTGTGACGTAAGCTTCGATCCGCTGGACTCAGTCCGACACAGATCGATTCTTACGTCACTCCAGATGTTCTGCACACAAGTGCGGCACAATCTGACTACTTTTGCTAGTTATCAAAAAACTAGCAGGTACGCTCGGCACTTTTCCGGCCCAGCGTACCTGGTTTTCACTCCGTACAAGTACAAGTTCGCTGCTGCCAGACATCCCATTGATTTCTATGGGAGATGTCTGCACCTAACATCCTAACAGGTACCCCGATTCTAAACACCCCTAAGCTGTCCCCCCCTACACCGGCGCAACTAAATAAAGGTATTACCCCATAAACCGCCTCTCCCAGGACCCACCGCAAGCTACTTTATACATATTGCCGATCCCAGACCTTGCCGCAACTAAATAAATAGTTTAACCCCTAAACCGCCGCTCCCAGACCCCGCCGCCACCTACATGATACCTATTAACCCCTATCCTGCCCCCCCTATACCGTCGCCACCTATAATAAAGTTATTAACCCCTATCCTGCCGATATCGCACCTCGCCACAACTAAATAAATAGTTTAACCCCTAACGTGCCGCTCCTGGACCCCGCAGCAACCTATATTAAACTTATTAACCCCTAATCTGGCCCCCCTACACCGTAGCCACCTATAATACATTTATTAACCCCTATCCTGCCCCCCCTACACCACCGCCACTGTAATAAATTTATTAACCCCTAAACCTAAGTCTAACACTAACCCTAACACCCCCTAACTTAAATATTAATTAAATAAATCTAAATAATATTTCTATTATTAACTAAATTAATCCTATTTAAAACTAAATACTTACCTTTAAAATAAACCCTAAGATAGCTACAATATAAATAATAATTATATTGTAGCTATCTTAGGATTTATATTTATTTTACAGGTAACTTTCAATTTATTTTAACTAGGTACAATAGCTATTAAATAGTTATTAACTATTTAATAGCTACCTAGCTAAAATAAAGAGAAATTTACCTGTAAAATAAAAACTAACCTAAGTTACAATTAAACCTAACACTACACTATCATTACATTAATTAAATAAGGCCTAGATTTAGAGTTTGGCGTTAGCCGTGAAAACCAGCGTTAGAGGCTCCTAACGCTGGTTTTAGGCTACCGCCGGTATTTGGAGTCACTCAAAATAGGGTCTAACGCTCACTTTCCAGCCGCGACTTTTCCATACCGCAGATCCCCTTACGTAAATTGCGTATCCTATCTTTTCAATGGGATTTTTCTAACTCCGGTATTTAGAGTCGTTTCTGAAGTGAGCGTTAGACATCTAACGACAAAACTCCAGCCGCAGGAAAAAAGACAGTAGTTAAGAGCTTTCTGGGCTAACGCCGGTTTATAAAGCTCTTAACTACTGTGCTCTAAAGTACACTAACACCCATAAACTACCTATGTACCCCTAAACCGAGGTCCCCCCACATCGCCGACACTCGAAAAAATTTTTTTAACCCCTAATCTGCCGACCGCCACCTACGTTATCCTTATGTACCCCTAATCTGCTGCCCCTAACACCGCCGACCCCTGTATTATATTTATTAACCCCTAATCTGCCCCCCTCAACGTCGCCTCCACCTGCCTACACTTATTAACCCCTAATCTGCGGACCGCAAAGCGCCGCCACCTACGTTATCCTTATGTACCCCTAATCTGCTGCCCCTAACACCGCCGACCCCTATATTATATTTATTAACCCCTAATCTGCCCCCCACAACGTCGCCTCCACCTGCCTACACTTATTAACCCCTAACCTGCCGACCGGACCTGAGCGCTACTATAATAAAGTTATTAACCCCTAATCCGCCTCACTAACCCTATCATAAATAGTATTAACCCCTAATCTGCCCTACCTAACATCGCCGACACCTAACTTCAATTATTAACCCCTAATCTGCCGACCGAATCTCGCCGCTATTCTAATAAATGTATTAACCCCTAAAGCTAAGTCTAACCCTAATACTAACACCCCCCTAAGTTAAATATAATTTAAATCTAACGAAATTAATTAACTCTTATTAAATAAATTATTCCAATTTAAAGCTAAATACTTACCTGTAAAATAAATCCTAATATAGCTACAATATAAATTATAATTATATTATAGCTATTTTAGGATTTATATTTATTTTACAGGTAACTTTGTATTTATTTTAACCATGTACAATAGCTATTAAATAGTTAAGAACTATTTAATAGCTAAAATAGTTAAAATAATTACAAATTTACCTGTAAAAGAAATCCTAACCTAAGTTACAAATCAACCTAACACTAGACTATCAATAAATTAATTAAATAAACTACCTACAATTACCTACAATTAACCTAACACTACACTATCAATAAATTAATTAAATACAATTGCTACAAATAAATACAATTAAATAAACTAGCTAAAGTACAAAAAATAAAAAAGAACTAAGTTACAAAAAATAAAAAAAATATTTACAAACATAAGAAAAATATTACAACAATTTTAAACTAATTACACCTACTCTAAGCCCCCTAATAAAATAACAAAGCCCCCCAAAATAAAAAAATGCCCTACCCTATTCTAAATTAGTAAAGTTCAAAGCTCTTTTACCTTACCAGCCCTGAACAGGGCCCTTTGCGGGACATGCCCCAAGAAATTCAGCTCTTTTGCCTGTAAAAAAAAACATACAATACCCCCCCCCCCAACATTACAACCCACCACCCACATACCCCTAATCTAACCCAAACCCCCCTTAAATAAACCTAACACTAAGCCCCTGAAGATCATCCTACCTTGTCTTCACCATACAAGGTTCACCGATCGGTCCAGAAGAGCTCCTCCGATGTCCTGATCCAAGCCCAAGCGGGGGGCTGAAGAGGTCCATGATCCGGCTGAAGTCTTCATCCAAGCGGGCCAGAAGAGGTCTTCCATCCGATTGAAGTCTTCATCCAAGCGGCATCCATCCGGAGCGAAGCGGCAGCATCCTGAAGACCTCCACCGCGGAACATCCATCCTGGCCGACGACTGAACGACGAATGACGGTTCCTTTAAATGACGTCATCCAAGATGGCGTCCCTCAATTTCCGATTGGCTGATAGGATTCTATCAGCCAATCGGAATTAAGGTAGGAATATTCTGATTGGCTGATGGAATTGCTACTGGAAATAAAACACAGTAAATATCTTAGAGATCAGCTAGACCACGACTTGAATCGTGTCTATGTATGGAACAAAAAAGACAGACAATCTCTAAGGAAGGAACAAAATAGAAATACATTTTACCCTAAGTCAAGGGGAAACAACAGACATAGGCAAAGCAGAAGGAGAGTAAACTTCTTTGAAAGTGAAGGTGAATCGTGTGACGAGGGGTCTGGATCGGGTGGGGAAGAATTACCACCTAAGACACTAGCTACCAGACCTAAAGATAATTCAATACCCCAACCACCCTCCATACTCAAAACACAGGCTCCACAGCCTCGCTCACATTACAGGGAAGAAACAGGATGTGCAGAGACGAGCACTACAGAAGCCATGGATGTGGAGAGAATACAATTGGAACAGGTTTTTCAGGTCCCCCAAAAAACACCAGACGGGGGGGAGGCGCAAGCAAGGATCAAAGCCATCAATACAAGAACCAAAGGAGGTATCCACAGAGGAGAGGGCGAGGCCGAGGCAACTACAGAATGTACTGAATCTTTCAGATGTGGTGTTGACCAAACACGAACTGGAGGTACTGAGTTTGGGACTGTCCTTCACACCTACCGCTGACTTTAATCTGTTCAGGACATTACTTGATGTCAATAAATTAATTCGGAAACTGACATTGAGAAAGTTCTACCATTCCCAGGAGGGAGGGAGTGATGAGAGCCACGTATCCATTACCAGGAACAGGTCAGGAGGCTCGGTAGGCCTAGAGCCCGAAAATCAATTAAGTTTCCAGGAACTCTGTGACATTACGTCCCTAGAGATACTAGGGGATGAGGCCAGTGGGGTCGGGAATATACAGGTTCCGTCCTTTAAGTGTAAGTCCTCGTTCTATCCTATCCAGAACAGGGGCCAATTCCTGGAGAAGTTCCAACAGAGGGTAGAGTCAGACCTTACAACATTGTATTATAAGTCAGAGAGGGGCAAACATAACAATATATCAGCATTACAGAGGAAGGCACTAGATAGCCTAGCCAGCAATGAAAACATAGTGGTAAGGGCTGCTGATAAGGGTGGCACCATAGTGGTGCTTAATGCCAGTACTTTCAGGGAGGAGGCCTACAGGCAACTAGGAAATATTGATGATTACAGTGCTCTGCCGGGTGATCCGACGGGGAGGTTCCAGAGGCGGTTGGCCTCCCTTGTGGACGATGGTGTGGAGCTAGGCTTTATTGATGCCAAGACACGAGACTATCTCTTAGTGTCCAATCCCACCATCCCTACGTTTAACCACCTACCTAAGGTCCACAAGTCCACTGAAAACGTACAGGGGAGGCCAATCGTGAGTGGCATTGGATCCCTGCTGGAGCACCTGTCAGAGTGGCTGGATCATGTGTTGCAGCCATTGGTGAGTGCTCTATGGAGCTTTCTCTCAGACACAAAACATGTACTTAATCTTCTATCCAGAATAGTTTGGAGCAAACATTATGTCTGGTTGACAGCCGATGTGAAATCGCTCTATACCTCTATTCCACACAATAAGGGGTTGCAGGCCATTCGTTTCTTTCTAGAGAAACAATATGGACCGGAATCAAACTTTGTGAATTTTGTGATAGAAGTTACCAACTTCCTTCTCAACCACAACTACTTTGAATTTGAGGGGGATTTCTTTCTCCAGAGGCGTGGGACTGCTATGGGGGCGAAATTTGCCCCCTCCTACGCCAACCTGTTCATGGGTTGGTGGGAGCTGTCCCACGTCTATGGAGATGGGAATCCTCACAAAGACAAGGTGGTTTGGTATGGTCGCTATATCGACGACCTCCTTTTCATATGGGGAGGCAGTGAAGCTGAACTACAGATATTCATAAAAAGTCTTGATGATGACTCTATGGGGCTTCACTTTACAAACGAAATACAATGTGACACCATTAATTTTCTAGATGTGACTCTCAGAGGTAGACAGGGTCACTTCATTAGCTCAGAGACCTACCGTAAACCCATTACGGGCAACTCACTGCTACATGCAGCTAGCTGCCACCCACCAGGAGTGTTTAAAGGAGTAGCGAAGGGTCAGTTCATTAGGCTGAAAAGGAACTGCAGCGATGCAGGGGTTTACGAGAAACAGGCCAATGAACTGACCTCACGCCTGAAAGAGAGGGGCTATAGGAGTTCTGTCATCACCAAAGCTAGGAATATTGTAAGTGGAATACCTAGGGAAAGACTCCTCAGACCAAAATCCTACACCCAGGAGAGGAAAGACAAAAAAATTGTCTTTTTAACAGAGTATTCAAGACAATATAGAGAAATCTGCCAAATAGTGAGGCATAATTTTAATATGCTATCTGCAGATGACAAACTCCAACAGGTAGTTACAGAGGGCCTAAGGTACTCCTACAAGAAAAATAGAACAATAGGCAACATTGTGGCACCCACAAGAATTAAAAAGACAGGACGACCTATCTCTTCATGGTTGAGCTGTAAAGGTACATTCCACTGCCACCATCGTACATGTGTGGCTTGTGAGAAGCTGGCCCCTGGCGACCGGTTCATCTCACTAATGACAGGTCAGAATTTCATGATAGATTCTTGCCACAATTGTAGGTCTACATATGTGGTTTATTTGATCTCTTGTAGGGAGTGCTCCCTCCAATATGTAGGCCTCACGACAAGAGAAGCCAGAACCCGTATTAAGGAGCACCTTAGTGACATAAGGGCGGGGGTACTTACCACAGCATTGATTCAACATTTTGCGGGGACACATCAGAAAGATACTAGTTCCTTTTCTTGGACCATTATTGAGAGGGTGGCTCCCTGTAAGGGGGGAGTCGACAGGGTCCGCAGATTGGGGGAGAGGGAGGCCTTCTGGATTTTTAAACTCAGGACAAGAGTTCCAGGGGGCCTAAATTCGGAATATGACCTCATCAATTTTTGGTAGGGCCGACCCTCTCCCCCACCCGGTTCGCCCTGCACACATTAACTATATATATTCTTCACCACGTTACCTTTGGAGTGTAGTAAGCCTACGAATGGGGCTCTCTCTAATAGTGAAGCCACCTATTGTCCGGTGTGGCATGGAATACATATATGTTAATGGTACCTATGTATTAGTAGACTCCGCAATAACTTTATTTCTGCTAAGGGTTAGCTGCAGTATTATTATTATTATTGTTATTGCTGTTGATATAGCTCAATGTCCAGTATGTATATACAGTGCGTACTGATTATATCTCAGTAATAATAATGTTTATATTGGTTGCTAGTCTTTAGCTGTAAATGACTGTTATCCCGTGCTTATATTATTTGTGCTTTCATTTCAGCCACTATGAAGCAGCGTCCCAGCACTACAGGTGTGTCCAGCTGGGTCCGGAGCTATCTGTTCTGCCCTCGGCTGTACTGAACACATTTCTTCTACTTTGATCACTGAAATTGTTTTGTAATTATAGGATTAAACTGTATATAATGCACGGGTACCGCTTATTATTATTATTATTATCTTCCACCATTTATTAATTATGTAGTATTTACAATTATTTCTATCTTGTTCCATGTGTATTCACAGTATGCTGTATTTAGGGTGTAACCCTGTGCGTCCCCAGGTGTCCTCAGCTACGTAACTAAACACCCATTGGAGGATTATTTGGGGGGAGTGTTCCCATCCACCAATGGGATGACTAGCTACTGTTTTTAAGTTCACCTCACTGTGTTTTAGCCAGGTAATGAGTAAGGCTGTAAGCTGAAACGCGTATACCTGTTTTCCTAAAAGCTAGTCTTATTGTTTTTGTCAGTATTTACCCCGGGGGTTTTTCTCCCCTCTCACTGTATTGTATATTGTTTGACAAACGTGTTTGTTTGTTTTTCTTCACTCAGAGCGCCAATGCGCTATGTTTACTATCTGTAAATAAATTCTCTGTGCATAATCTGCTGCTTGTGCTCCTTTTTCACTTTTGTTTGCACTTGCTTGGCCTTCAGTGTAGCACAGCAGCTAAGTATTGCACCATTATCCTGACCGCATCTTCACGCCCAACACCTGGGACGCTAACGAAAGGAGGAGTCACCCACCGCAGCCACCGGAGCTCACGCAGGAGCTGGATACCAATTGAACGAGACAATCCATACACAGTAAAGAAACCGGATACACTGCCGAAACGGACTGTCGCTCAGGTTCCAGTAGTACACAGGTATGAAGTGTGGACTCTTGGCGTTTATATGCACTAGTTATCTAGGGTGTTTGCACTTTTAATTTTATACATGTGCAATCAGCGGTGGTACATGATTCTCACCGGTCCAGACTTGAGGTAGGGAAAACTCACAGGACCTGGTCACTTTCCACTATCAATAACCGATATTCTAACAATACTTGTATTAAGTTTTGGGAGCTAGCTGATCAACACACTGCTCTCAGTTGATAGACATACGTTATCACTGTTACTCTCCACTTTAACTGACTTTCCCTTATTTGCTGTTTTTTATGTGGGTGGTGGGTTGTAATGTTGGAGGGGGGTATTGTATGTTTTTTTTTTACAGGCAAAAGAGCTGAATTTCTTGGGGCATGCCCCGCAAAGGGCCCTGTTCAGGGCTGGTAAAGTAAAAGAGCTTTGAACTTTAGTAATTTAGAATAGGGTAGGGCATTTTTTTATTTTGGGGGGCTTTGTTATTTTATTAGGGGGCTTAGAGTAGGTGTAATTAGTTTAAAATTGTTGTAATATTTTTCTTATGTTTGTAAATATTTTTTTATTTTTTGTAACTTAGTTCTTTTTTATTTTTTGTACTTTAGCTAGTTTATTTAATTGTATTTATTTGTAGCAATTGTATTTAATTAATTTATTGATAGTGTAGTGTTAGGTTAATTGTAGGTAATTGTAGGTAGTTTATTTAATTAATTTATTGATAGTCTAGTGTTAGGTTTATTTGTAACTTAGGTTAGGATTTCTTTTACAGGTAAATTTGTAATTATTTTAACTATTTTAGCTATTAAATAGTTCTTAACTATTTAATAGCTATTGTACATGGTTAAAATAAATACAAAGTTACCTGTAAAATAAATATAAATCCTAAAATAGCTATAATATAATTATAATTTATATTGTAGCTATATTAGGATTTATTTTACAGGTAAGTATTTAGCTTTAAATTGGAATAATTTATTTAATAAGAGTTAATTAATTTCGTTAGATTTAAATTATATTTAACTTAGGGGGGTGTTAGTATTAGGGTTAGACTTAGCTTTAGGGGTTAATACATTTATTAGAATAGCGGCGAGATTCGGTCGGCAGATTAGGGGTTAATAATTGAAGTTAGGTGTCGGCGATGTTAGGGAGGGCAGATTAGGGGTTAATACTATTTATGATAGGGTTAGTGAGGCTGATTAGGGGTTAATAACTTTATTATAGTAGCGCTCAGGTCCGCTCGGCAGATTAGGGGTTAATAAGTGTAGGCAGGTGGAGGCGACGTTGAGGGGGGCAGATTAGGGGTTAATAAATATAATATAGGGGTCGGCGGTGTTAGGGGCAGCAGATTAGGGGTACATAGGGATAATGTAAGTAGCGGCGGTTTACGGAGCGGCAGATTAGGGGTTAATAATAATATGCAGGGGTCAGCGATAGCGGGGGCGGCAGATTAGGGGTTAATAAGTGTAAGGTTAGGGGTGTTTAGACTCGGGGTACATGTTAGAGTGTTAAGTGCAGACGTAGGAAGGGTTACCACATAGCAAACAATGGGGCTGCGTTAGGAGCTGAACGCGGCTTTTTTGCAGGTGTTTGGTTTTTTTTTTCAGCTCAAACAGCCCCATTGTTTCCTATGGGGGAATCGTGCACAAGCACGTTTTTTAGGCTGGCCGCGTCCGTAAGCAACTCTGGTATCGAGAGTTGAAGCTGCGTTAAAAATGCTCTACCCTCCTTTTTTGGAGCCTAACGCAGCCTTTATGTGGACTCTCGATACCAGAGTTATTTTTATGGTGCGGCCAGAAAAAAGCCGGCGTTAGTTTTTCGGGTCGTTACCGACAAAACTCCAAATCTAGGCCTAAATTAACTACAAATAACTACAATTAAATACAATTACATAAACTAACTAAAGTACAAAAAATAAAAAAGCTAAGTTACAAAAAATAAAAAAATAAGTTACAAACATTTAAAAAATATGACAACAATTTTAAGCTAATTACACCTAATCTAAGCCCCCTAATAAAATAACAAAGCCCCCAAAATAAAAAAATTCCCTACCCTATTCTACATTAAAAAAGTTCAAAGCTCTTTTACCTTACCAGCCCTTAAAAGGGCCTTTTGTGGGGCATGCCCCAAAGAAAACTGCTCTTTTGCCTGTAAAAGAAAAATACAACCCCCCAACATTAAAACCCACCACCCACATACCCCTAATCTAACCCAAACCCCCCTTAAAATAACCTAACACTAATCCCCTGAAGATCATCCTACCTTGAGTCGTCTTCACTCAGCCGAGCCACCGATGGAACTGAAGAGGAGATCCGGAGCGGCAGAAGTGATCCTCCAAGGGGCGCTGAAGAAGTCTTCCATCCGATGAAGTGATCCTCCAGGCGACGCTGAAGAAGTCTTCCATCCGGGCGATGTCATCTTCCAAGCAGCGCTGAAGAAGTCTTCTATCCGGCGATGTCATCTTCCAAGCAGGGTCTTCAATCTTCTTTCTTCAGGATCCATCTTCATCCCGCCGACGTGGAACATCCTTCTTTCCCAACGGACTACCGACGAATGAAGGCTCCTTTAAGGGACATCATCCAAGATGAAGTTCAATCCGATTGGCTGATCCAATCAGCCAATCAGATTGAGCTCGCATTCTATTGGCTGATCCGATCAGCCAATAGAATGATCCGCACTGTTGGATCAGGTCTGACAGACCTTTGTTAAATAGGCCCCTTAGGCTCAACTAAAAAATGGAAGAAAAACTCCATAAAAATTAAAGTACAGTTACAACCATAATAAAACTGTCTGATAAAAACAAAATATTTAGAAAAAAATATTGCATTAAAAAGATATAAGGGCTCAAAGACATGAGGTCTAAGGTGTTAGAAAAAAGAGGACTGCAAAGTGTTTTAACATAAAAATACATTCATATACATGTCTAAATATGCATATGTATGTGTATATATATATATATTTACCTAAAAACCATTTTGGAAATATTTATTTATGAACAAATATAACATATTATGCTATGTGAAGAACATTGGAATGTGAAATAATAATATTTCTTGTCGGGTTAGTGAACTTGAGAAAATACAATTGTGTTTGGGTGTTATTTTTATTTTTACATTGAAGTTTAGGTGCGAATACGTTATTGTGGCCCTGAAGTTCTGCTTGTTGCGCAACATTTGCTTAGCACTTGTAATAAGTGCACTAACCAACACGAACAAAACGCATCAATTTAGCAAAGTTAACACGCAAGTGGGAGCAAAATGTACCGCACAATACAGTGCCACAAGATAGACAGGTTTAATTATGTTACATATTCATGATATGATCTGTCTGTGATTCTTCCAAATTAATTTTGATAAGAAATATAAATAAGTACATATAGGTAGAAGGAAAATAAACAGACATCCAGATAATATCCACTAAAAAATAAACGGCTAGATTACGAGTTTTGCATTATGAGCGGTTCGGTACTAACTTGCAAGTTATTGTCACCTCTTACTTACCTACAGCGCTGGTATTACAGGTTTACAAAAACCCGGCGTTAGCAGGCAAAAAGTGAGCGTAGAGAAAAATTGAGCTCCATACCGCACTCCAATACCAGTGCTGCTGAAATCTGCGGTGAGATGGTTTTACGTGCTTGTGCACAATTTCCCCATAGACATCAATGGCGAGAGCCGGCTGAAAAAAAGCCTAACAACTGCAAAAAAGCAGCGTAAAGCTCCGTAACGCAGCTCCATTAATTCCTATGGGGAAACAAAATGTATGTTTACACCTAACACCCCCGACATTGCCGACACCTACATAATGTTATTAACCCCCTAATCTCCTGCCCCTAATGTCGCCGCAACCTACCTACACTTATTTACCCCTAATCTGCCGCCCCCAACGTCGCCGCCACTATACTGAATTTATTAACCCCTAACCCTAACACCCACTAATTTTAATGTAATTAAAATAAATCTAAATAAAACCTACTATTAATAACTAAATACATCCTATTTAAAACTAAATACTTACCTGTAAAATAAACCCTAAGCTAGCTACAATATAACTAATAGTTACATTGTATCTAGCTTAGGTTTCATTTTTATTTCACAGTCAAGTTTGTATTTATTTTAACTAGGTAGAATAGTTACTAAATAGTTATTAACTATTTACTAACTACCTAGCTAAAATAAATACCAATTTACCTGTAAAATAAAACCTAACCTGTCTGACACTAACACCTAACCTTACACTACAATTAAATACATTACATTAATTAAATACAATTACCTAAATTAAAAAAACAAACCCTAAATTACACAAAATAATAAAATAAATTATCAGATATTTAAACTAATTACACCTAATCTAAATAAAAAAAGCCCCCACCAAACTAAAAAACCTAAACTAAACTACCAATAGCCCTTAAAGGGCATTTTGCGGGGCATTGCCCCAAAGAAATCAGCTCTTTTACCTGTAAAAAAAAAATACAAACCCCCCCACAGTAAAACCCACCACCCACACAACCAACCCCCCAAATAAAATCCTACCTAAAAAAACCTAAGCTCCACATTGCCCTGAAAAGGGCATTTGGATGGGCATTGCCCTTAAAAGGGCATTTAGCTCTTTTCCATTGCCCAAAACCCTAATCTAAAAATAAAACCCACACAATAAACCCTTAAAAAAGCCTAACACTATTCCCCGAAGATCCACTTACAGTTTTTGAAGAACCGACATCCATCCTCAACGAAGCCGGCAGAAGTCCTCAACAAAGCGGCAGAATTCTTCATCCAACTGGGCAGAAGTCTTCATCCAGCCGGGTAGAAGTCTTCATCCAGACGGCATCTTCTATCTTCATCCATCCGGTGTGGAGCGGGTCAATCTTCAAGACATCCGGCGCAGATCATCCTCTTCAATCGAAGTCTTCTTCCAAATGAGGTTTCCCTTTAAATGATGTCATCCAAGATGGCATCCCTTAGATTCTGATTGGCTGATATATTTATATCATTGCGTTGCGGCCAAAAAAGTGTGCAGTACAGAAATACCTGCAAGACTCGTAATACCAGCGGTAGTGAAAAAGAGTCTTAACACTGCTTTTTCACTCATACCGCAAAACTCGTAATCTAGCCGATAGATAGGCACATATAGATTGACAAACAGACAGGAAGATAGATAAATAGACAAAGTCACACATAAATAGGTATTGCTGATTTTTTTAAACTTAAAAATATTCTTTATTATTCAGGTATTTTTGACTAAAAATAAAATCTATTTATTTCTCTATCTGTCTGTCTATCTATCCATCTATTTATCTAAAGAAGTCCACTTGAATTATGCCATACAATTTTAATGTAATGCACTGACAGATTACCATGCCAAAGTGATATACTTACTTTGCAGTGTTTGCCATTGTCAAGGTAAACCCCATAGATGAGTCTCTCCATCACTTAAACTGCCACACTGGTACCCTCTTTTGTATCACTTCAACTGTCACACTGGTACCCTCTTTTGTATCACTTAAACTGTCACACTGGTACCCTCTTTTGTATCACTTAAGCGGTCACACTGGTACCCTCTTTTGTATCACTTAAACTGTCACACTGGTACCCTCTTTTGTATCACTTAAACTGTCACACTGGTACCCACTTTTGTATCACTTATACTGTCACACTGGTACCCTTTTTTGTATCACTTAAACTGTCACACTGGTACCCTCTTTTGTATCACTTAAACTGTCACACTGGTACCCTCTTTTGTATCACTTAAACTGTCACACTGGTACCCACTTTTGTATCACTTATACTGTCACACTGGTACCCTCTTTTGTATCACTTAAACTGTCACACTGGTACCCTCTTTTGTATCACTTAAACTGTCACACTGGTACCCTCTTTTGTATCACTTAAATTGTCACACAGGTACCCTCTTTTGTATCACTTAATCTGTCACACCGGTACCCTCTTTTGTATCACTTAAACTGTCACACTGGTACCCACTTTTGTATCACTTCAACTGTCACACTGGTACCCTCTTTTGTATCACTTAATCTGTCACACTGGTACCCTCTTTTGTATCACTTTAACTGTCACACTGGTACCCTCTTTTGTATCACTTCAACTGTCACACTGGTACCCTCTTTTGTATCACTTCAACTGTCACACTGGTACCCTCTTTTGTATCACTTTAACTGTCACACTGGTACCCTCTTTTGTATCACTTCAACTGTCACACTGGTACCCTCTTTTGTATCACTTAATCTGCCACACTGGTAACCTCTTTTGTATCACTTAAACTGTCACACTGGTACCCTCTTTTGTATCACTTCAACTGTCACACTGGTACCCTCTTTTGTATCACTTAAACTGTCACACTGGTACCCTCTTTTGTATCACTTAAATTGTCACACAGGTACCCTCTTTTGTATCACTTAATCTGTCACACTGGTACCCTCTTTTGTATCACTTAAATTGTCACACAGGTACTCTCTTTTGTATCACTTAATCTGTCACACTAGTACCCTCTTTTGTATCATTTAAATTGTCACACTGGTACCCTCTTTTGTATCACTTAAATTGTCACACTGGTACCCTCTTTTGTATCAAGTAAACTGCCATATTGGCACCCTCTTTCTTTCTCTTATACTACCATTCCACTACATAGGATGGTATAATCTTTCCATCACTTTAGATGCCAGGCTGGTACCTTCTAAGTATAAGCATTTGTTACCAACTGAAATCTTTTAAAGAGGAATCCAGCATGATTGATATTATCAGTTATTATGTAAGCAGTAACAGCAATTACTACTTCTTGAACGTACCTGCACTTTCATACTTATTTACATATTTATTAAAAAAATAATATAATCTCACCAGGTAATCCAGGCATGGCCATGTTTAGTGCAATATCTGTCTTTGTGGAACTTTTAGGAGCTGTGTTTTTATGGTTTCTATAAACCCCTGGGAAAATCTCCCTCTTGATGTTAGACATATTTATAATACAGGAAATAATTAAATAATAGATCATCTTGGGATTATGTTCCAGATTGTCTGAGAATTTGTCTAAAGAGAGAAAAATATCTCAGTTCTAATATTTGAAAAATCAGTTTTGCAACTACAGATAGAGAATGCATTTTAAACAACATTCAATTTACTTTTATCATCAAATTTGCTTTGTTCTCTTTGGTATTTTTTGTTGAAATATACAAATTTCTAAGCCCTTGAAGGTCGCCTCACTGCATTTTGACAGTTTTTACAGCTAGACAGTGCTACTTCATGTGTGCCATATTCATGTGTACTTCATGTGTGCTCACTCCCATAGAATTATATATGAGTTAGCACTGATTGGCTAAAATGCAAGTCTGTCAAAGGAACTGAAATAAGGGGACAGTCTGCAGAGGCTTAGATACAAGGTAATCACAGAGGTAAAACATATATTAATATAACAGTGCTAGATATGCAGAACTGGGGAATGATAAATAAAAGGATTTTCTATCTTTTTAAACAATACAAATTTTGCAATGAATAATGCAGTTTTGTTTTGTCAAATGAGCGCATTGTTGTATGTTGTTTTTTTGTTTGTTTTATACCTATTTCCCTGTTTCCAAGAACAAAAGGGTCCATGATAACCAATCACAAACTAATACATTAATAAGATTTGAGCATGAATTGCAAATGTGCAGTAACAGACAGACAGTTAGATTATGATTTTTGCATTATGAGTGAAAAAGCATCTTTATGCTTCATAACGATGCTTTTTCCCTAACGCTGCTATTACAAGTCTTGTCAGATAAGCTGTACCACACACCTTTTTGGCCGTCACGCAATGTCAGTACCGCACTTTTAAAAAAGTCCTTTTTTAATGGGACTTCCATAGCGCCAGTATTACGAGTTTTGCGGTGAGGCCAAAAAGCTTGCGTTACACCCTAAAATGACAAGATCCGTACCGCCATCTAAAGTCAGTAGTTATGAGTGTTACACTACAAAGCTGTTGCATAAAACTCATAACTAAACTGCTACAAAGTACACTAACACCCATAAACTACCTATTAACCCCTAAACCGAGGCCCTCCCGCATTGCAAATACTAAAATAAAATTATTAACCCCTAATCTGTCGCTCCCGACATTGCCCCCACTTAAAAAATGTATTAACCCCTATTCTGCCGCTCCACTATAATAAACCTATTAACCCCTAAACCGACACCCTCCCGCATCGCAAACACTATTTAAAGATTATTAACCACTAATCTGCTGTCCCCCCACACCGCCGCAATAATAAACCTATTAACCACTAAACCGCAAGCCCCCCACAACAAAATATACTAAAATAAACTATTAACCCCTAAACCTCTGGCCCCCACATCACTACATAAATATATTAACCCCTAAACCTAACCCTAACACTAACAAAACCCTAAGCCTAGCCCTAACCCTAAACCTAACACCCCTAACTAAATATAATTAAAATAATGAAAAAAGTAGATAGCAGTATACCGCAACAACCCAGCCCTGGGTGCTAAATAGCACTCCAAAAAAGTTGTGATGTCACCAGAGCCACAGGCAGTTAACCCCAGTCTGGAATGGGTGCAAGAAACAAGGGGGATTACAAACAAAAAGTAATACAACACATAGAGACACCCAGCACTCACCAGCTAGCTCACAGCTCAGCTGGGGTTAACTGCCTGTGGCTCTGGTGACATCACAGCTTTTTTGGAGTGCTATTTAGCACCCAGGGCTGGGATGTTGCTGAGTCACTGGATGTGTACCTGGTCCGGTCTTGGAGTGCAGTTCCCTTCCGTATTTTGTATTTCTCTGGGTGATTACATACACCTGTGCACCCCTCCTTTGTTCTCAGTTTGTTTGGCTTTGTGAGCTCGCATGGTGTGGCTGTGTTAGGGACTCAGGCAATGGAAAGGACCTTGACGTGGTGCCTGAGCTTTTCCCATTTGTCCAGATGCGGTAACTAACCTTTCCAGTTGTGATTTTATCTTAGCTGTGAACTAGCTAGTGAGTGCTGGGTGTCTCTATGTGTTATATATATATATATATATATATATATATATATATATATATATATATACATACACACACTCCTCCTATAAGCAAATCCGTCCACCTGGGTTAGCTGCCTGGGTGCTAGCATGAAAAGATATTCCTCTGTAGACAAAAGCACTTGCAGGACTTCTCAATAGTGGGTCAAACAAACAGAATTTATTTACGTTTTGGGGTTCACACAGACCCCTTTATCAGAATGATTCTGATGAAGGGGTCTGTGTGAACTAGGGATGGGCAAATGTTTCTAAAAATTTTAAATTTAAAACGAATTTTGATACATTCGTTTGTTTGAATTGAATTTCGAATGTTTATATAACATTCTAACATTCTATTTTCGTTTTTGAATATTTCAATAAAATTCGAAAATATTCGTTCGAATAATAGAATGTTTAGCTATCTATTCATTCAATTTCGAAATGTAATATTAGAATTTGAATGTCACATTCAAATTCGAAATAGTATTTCTAGTCTAATACTGTGTTTTATAAAATGTAATATTTCAATTTGAATGTGATATTCGATTCGAATGTGACATTCAAATTCGAAATAGTGTTTCTAGTCTACAATTGTGTTTTATAAATATAATATTCGAATTCGAATGTGACATTCGAAAACTGTAAATAACATTTGAAAATCGAATTTTTAAGAATATTCGTTCTTATCAACATTCTATTATGTAAATCGAATTTCTACAATAACATTCGTTCTAACATTCGAATATAAACACATTCGCCCATCCCTAGTGTGAACCCTGAAACGTAATAAATAAATACTGTTTTTTTGACCCACTATTGAGAAGTCCTGCGAGTGCTTTTGTCTACAGAGGTATATATATATATATACACTATAGAAGAAAAGATGATGCACTCTCAGGCTTTTCACAAATAAGTATCAAATTTATTAGATGACATTTCAGATCTACATAAGACCTTGGTTTGATCTGATGAAAGGTCTTATGTAGATCTGAAACATCATCTAATACATTTGATACTTATTTGTGAAAAGCCTGAGAGTGCATCATCTTTGCTTCTATTCATCTCAATGCTGCACCCAGGGGGCTGACCCAGGAGGGAAGATTAGTTTTTTATTCTACACCTTATATATATATATATATATTCAGGACTAGTGATATCGCGGTGGGCGAACATATGCGATGTTCGATCCGCCCCCTATTCATCATCATTGAGTAAACTTTGACCCTGTATCTCACAGTCAGCAGACACATTCCAGCCAATCAGCAGCAGACCCTCCCTCCCAGACCCTCCCAGCTCCTGGACAGCAGCCATTTTAGATTCATTCGGAAGCTGCATTGTTAGTGAGAGGAGGGACAGTGTAGCTGCTGGTGATTTTATAGGGAAATCGATAGCTAGGCTAGTGTATTCAGTGTCCACTACAATCCTGAAGGACTCATCTGATCTCTGCTGTAAGGACAGCACCCCAAAAAGCTCTTTTTAGGGCTAGAACATCATTTATTTATTTATTTATGTTTTCCTGTGTAATCTAATTGCAGTTGCTTGCCTGCCAAGCCACTTGCCCAGTGCCACCACTCATATCAGGTGTAACAGTAGTGTACATTAAAAAAAAAAAAAACTTTTTTGACTGTGAAACATCAGTCTGCTAGTGTAATCTAATTGCAGTTGCCTGCCAGCGTGTGTGCCAGGCCCACTTGCCCAGTGCCACCACTCATATCTGGTGTAACAGTAGTGTAAATTAAAAAAAAAAAAACTTTTTCGACTGTGAAACATCAGTCTGCTTGTGTAATCTAATTGCAGTTTCCAGCCTGCCAGCGTGTGTGCCAGGCTCACAGCGTATACTGTGCCTACTTGCCCAGTGCCACCACTCATATCTGTTGTAACAGTAGTGTAAATTTAAAAAAAAAAACTTTTTTGACTGTGAAACATCAGTCTGCTTGTGTAATCTAATTGCAGTTGCCTGCCTGCCAGCGTGTGTGCCAGGCCCACTTGCCCAGTGCCACCACTCATATCTGGTGTAACAGTAGTGTAAATTTAAAAAAAAACCACTTTTTTGACTGTGAAACATCAGTCTGCTTGTGTAATCTAATTGCTGTTGACTGCCTGCCAGCATGTGTGCCAGGCTCAGAGCATATACTGTGCCCACTTACCCAGTGCCACCACTCATATCTGGTGTAACAGTAGTGTAAATTAAAAAAAAAAAAAAAATTTGACTGTGAAACATCAGTCTGCTAGTGTAATCTAATTGCAGTTGCCTGCCTGCCAGCGTGTGTGCCAGGCCCACTTGCCCAGTGCCACCACTCATATCTGGTGTAACAGTAGTGTAAATTTAAAAAAAAAAAAAACTTTTTTTGACTGTGAAACATCAGTCTGCTTGTGTAATCTAATTGCAGTTGCCTGCCTGCCAGCGTGTGTGCCAGGCTCACAGCGTATACTGTGCCCACTTGCCCAGTGCCACCACTCATATCTGTTGTAACAGTAGTGTAATTTTTTTAAAAAAAATACTTTTTTGACTGTGAAACATCAGTCTGATAGTGTAATCTAATTGCAGTTGCCTGCCTGCCAGCGTGTGTGCCAGGCCCATTTGCCAACTGGTGCCACCACTCAGAGTCATTTGTTGTAACAGTAGTGTAAATATTTTAAAAAAAAACTTTTTTGACTGTGAAACATCAGTCTGCTAGTGTAATCTAATTGCAGTTGCCTGCCTGCCAGCGTGTGTGCCAGGCCCCCTTGCCAAGTAGTGCCACCACTCATATTTGTTGTAACAGTAGTGTAAATATTTTAAAAAAAAACTTTTTTGACTGTGAAACAGTCTGCTAGTGTAATCTAATTGCAGTTGCCTGCCTGCCAGCGGGTGTGCCAGGCCCACTTGCCAACTAGTGCCAATAATCATATTTGTTATAACAGTAGTGTAAATATTAAAAAAAAAACTTTTTTGAGTGTGAAACATCAGTCTGCTAGTGTAATCTAATTGCAGTTGCCTGCCTGCCACCGTGTGTGCCAGGTGCACTTGCCAAGTTAGTGGCACCACTCATATTTGTTGTAACATTAGTGTAAATATTTTATAAAACAAATGTTTTTGACTGTGAAACATCAGTCTGCTAGTGTAATCTAATTGCAGTTGCCTGCCTGCCAGCGTGTGTGCCAGGCCCACTTGCCATGTTAGTGCCACCACTCATATTTGTTGTAACAGTAGTGTAAATATTTAAAACAAAAACATTTTTGACTGTGAAACATCAGTCTGCTAGTGTAATCTAATTGCAGTTGCCTGCCTGCCAGCGTGTGTGCCAGGCTCACTTGCCAAGTTAGTGCCACCAATCATATTTGTTATAACAGTAGTGTAAATATTTAAAACAAAAACTTTTTTGACTGTGAAACATCAGTCTGCTAGTGTAATCTAATTGCAGTTGCCTGCCTGCCAGCATGTGTGCCAGGCCCACTTGCCAACTAGTGCCACCAATCATATTTGTTATAACAGTAGTGTAAATATTTAAAACAAAAACTTTTTTGACTGTGAAACATCAGTCTGCTAGTGTAATATAATTGCAGTTGCCTGCCTGTCAGCGTGTGTAACAGGCCCACTTGCCAAGTTAGTGGCACTACTCATATTTGTTGTAACATTAGTGTAAATATTTAAAAAAAAAACTTTTTTGACTGTGAAACATCAGTCTGCTAGTGTAATCTAATTGCAGTTGCCTGCCTACCTGTCAGCGTGTGTGCCAGGCCCACTTGCCAACTAGTGCCACCAATCATATTTGTTATAACAGTAGTGTAAATATTTCAAACAAAATCTTTTTTGACTGTAAAACATCAGTCTGCTAGTGTAATCTAATTGCAGTTGCCTGCCTACCTGTCAGCGTGTGTGCCAGGCCCACTTGCCAAGTTAGTGGCACCACTCATATTTGTTGTAACATTAGTGTAAATATTTAAAAAAAAAACTTTTTTGACTGTGAAACATCAGTCTGCTAGTGTAATCTAATTGCAGTTGCCTGCCTGCCAGCGTGTGTGCCAGGCCCACTTGCCAACTAGTGCCACCAATCATATTTGTTATAACAGTAGTGTAAATATTTAAAACAAAAACTTTTTTGACTGTGAAACATCAGTCTGCTAGTGTAATCTAATTGCAGTTGGCTGCCTGCCAGCGTGTGTGCCAGGCCCACTTGCCAACTAGTGCCACCAATCATATTTGTTATAACAGTATTGTAAATATTTAAAACAAAAACTTTTTTGACTGTGAAACATCAGTCTGCTAGTGTAATCTAATTGCAGTTGCCTGCCTGCCAGCGTGTGTGCCAGGCCCACTTGCCAACTAGTGCTACCAATCATATTTGTTATAACAGTAGTGTAAATATTTAAAACAAAAACTTTTTTGACTGTGAAACATCAGTCTGCTAGTGTAATATAATTGCAGTTGCCTGCCTGTCAGCGTGTGTAACAGGCCCACTTGCCAAGTTAGTGGCACTACTCATATTTGTTGTAACATTAGTGTAAATATTTAAAAAAAAAAACTTTTTTGACTGTGAAACATCAGTCTGCTAGTGTAATCTAATTGAAGTTGCCTGCCTGCCAGCATGTGTGTCAGGCCCACTCGCCAAGTTAGTGGCACCACTCATATTTGTTGTAACAGTAGTGTAAATATTTTTAAAAAAACTTTTTTGACTGTGAAACATCAGTCTGCTAGTGTAATCTAATTGCAGTTGCCTGGCCTGCCGGCCAGCATGTTTACCTGGCCCACTTGCCAAGTTAGTGGCATCACTCATATTTGTTGTAACAGTAGTGTAAATATTTAAAACAAAAACTTTTTTGACTGTGAAACATCAGTCTGCTAGTGTAATCTAATTGCAGTTGCCTGCCTGCCAGCGTGTGTGCCAGGCCCACTTGCCAACTAGTGCCACCAATCATATTTGTTATAAAATTAGTGTAAATTTTTAAAACAAAAACTTTTTTGACTGTGAAACATCAGTCTGCTAGTGTAATCTAATTGCAGTTGCCTGCCTGCCAGCGTGTGTGCCAGGCCCACTTGCCAACTAGTGCCACCAATCATATTTGTTATAACAGTAGTGTAAATATTTAAAACAAAAACTTTTTTGACTGTGAAACATCAGTCTGCTAGTGTAATCTAATTGAAGTTGCCTGCCTGCCAGCATGTGTGTCAGGCCCACTCGCCAAGTTAGTGGCACCACTCATATTTGTTGTAACAGTAGTGTAAATATTTTTAAAAAAACTTTTTTGACTGTGAAACATCAGTCTGCTAGTGTAATCTAATTGCAGTTGCCTGGCCTGCCGGCCAGCATGTTTACCTGGCCCACTTGCCAAGTTAGTGGCATCACTCATATTTGTTGTAACAGTAGTGTAAATATTTAAAACAAAAACTTTTTTGACTGTGAAACATCAGTCTGCTAGTGTAATCTAATTGCAGTTGCCTGCCTGCCAGCGTGTGTGCCAGGCCCACTTGCCAACTAGTGCCACCAATAAGATTTGTTATAAAATTAGTGTAAATATTTCAAACAAAAACTTTTTTGACTGTGAAACATCAGTCTGCTAGTGTAATCTAATTGCAGTTGCCTGCCTGCCAGCGTGTGTGCCAGGCCCACTTGCCAACTAGTGCCACCAATCATATTTGTTATAACAGTAGTGTAAATATTTAAAACAAAAACTTTTTTGACTGTGAAACATCAGTCTGCTAGTGTAATCTAATTGCAGTTGCCTGCCTGCCTGCCTGCCAGCATGTGTGCCAGCCCACTTGCCAACTAGTGCCACCAATCATATTTGTTATAACAGTAGTGTAAATATTTAAAACAAAAACTTTTTTAACTCTGAAACATCAGTCTGCTTGTGTAATCTAATTGCAGTTGCCTGCCTGCCAGCGTGTGTGCCAGGCCCACTTGCCAACTAGTGTCACCCATCATATTTGTTATAACAGTAGTGTAAATATTTCAAACAAAACCTTTTTTGACTCTGAAACATCAGTCTGCTAGTTTAATCTGATTGCAGTTGCCTGCCTGCCAGCGTGTGTGCCAGGCCCACTTGCCAACTAGTGCCACCAATCATATTTGTTATAACAGTAGTGTAAATATTTAAAACAAAAACTTTTTTGACTGTGAAACATCAGTCTGCTAGTGTAATCTAATGGCAGTTGCCTGCCTGCCAGCGTTTGTGCGAGGCCCACTTGCCAACTAGTGCCACCAATCATTTTTGTTATAACAGTAGTGTAAATATTTAAAACAAAAACTTTTTTGACTGTGAAACAACAGTCTGCTAGTGTAATCTAATTGCAGTTGCCTGCCTGCCAGAGTGTGTGCCAGGCCCACTTGCCAACTAGTGCCACCAATCATATTTGTTATAACAGTAGTGTAAATATTTAAAAAACAAACTTTTTGACTGTGAAACATCAGTCTGCTAGTGTAATCTAATTGCAGTTGCCTGCCTGCCAGCATGTGTGCCAGGCCCACTTGCCAAGTTGGTGGCAGCACTCATATTTGTTGTAACAGTAATTTAACTATTTTAAAAAAAAACTTTTTTGACTGTGAAACATCAGTCTGCTAGTGTAATCTAATTGCAGTTGCCTGGCCTGCCGGCCAGCATGTCTGCGTGGCCCACTTGCCAAGTTAGTGGCACCACTCATATTTGTTGTAACAGTAGTGTAAATATTTAAAACAAAAACTTTTTTGACTGTGAAACATCAGTCTGCTAGTGTAATCTAATTGCAGTTGCCTGCCTGCCAGCTTGTGTGCCAGGCCCACTTGCCAACTAGTGCCACCAATCAGATTTGTTATAACAGTAGTGTAAATATTTAAAACAAAAACTTTTTTGACTCTGAAACATCAGTCTGCTAGTGTAATCTAATTGCAGTTGCCTGCCTGCCAGCGTTTGTGCCAGGCCCACTTGCCAACTATTGCCACCAATCATATTTGTTATAACAGTAGTGTAAATATTTCAAACAAAAACTTTTTTGACTCTGAAACATCAGTCTGCTAGTTTAATCTAATTGCAGTTGCCTGCCTGCCAGCGTGTGTGCCAGGCCCACTTGCCAACTAGTGCCACCAATCATATTTGTTATAACAGTAGTGTAAATATTTAAAACAAAAACTTTTTTGACTGTGAAACATCAGTCTGCTAGTGTAATCTAATGGCGGTTGCCTGCCTGCCAGCGTGTGTGCCAGGCCCACTTGCCAACTAGTGCCACCAATCATATTTGTTATAACAGTAGTGTAAATATTTAAAACAAAAGCTTTTTTGACTGTGAAACATCAGTCTGCTAGTGTAATCTAATTGCAGTTGCCTGCCTGCCAGCGTGTGTGCCAGGCCCACTTGCCAAGTTAGTGTCACCACTCATATTTGTTGTAACATTAGTGTAAATATTTAAAACAAAAACTTATTTGACTGTGAAACCTAAGTCTGCTAGTGTAATCTAATTGCAGTTGCCTGCCTGCCAGCGTGTGTGCCAGGCCCACTTGCCAAGTTAGTGGCACCATTCATATTTGTTGTAACATTAGTGTAAATATTTAAAACAAAAACTTATTTGACTGTGAAACATCAGTCTGCTAGTGTAATCTAATTGCAGTTGCCTGCCTGCCAGCGTGTGTGCCAGGCCCACTTGCCAAGTTAGTGGCACCATTCATATTTGTTGTAACATTAGTGTAAATATTTAAAACAAAAACTTATTTGACTGTGAAACATCAGTCTGCTAGTGTAATCTAATTGCAGTTGCCTGCCTGCCAGCGTGTGTGCCAGGCCCACTTGCCAACTAGTGCCACCAATCATATTTGTTGTAACAGTAGTGCAAATATTTAAAAAAATAAACTTTTTTGACTGTGAAACATCAGTCTGCTTTTTTGTGTCAGGCTCACAGCGTATACTGTGCCCACTTGCCCAGTGCCACCACTCATATCTTGTTTAATAGTAGTGTTAGTGTACATTTAAAAAAAATAAACTTTTTGGATTGTGAAACATCAGTCTGCTTTTTTGTGTCAGGCTCACAGTGTATACTGTGCAAACTTGCCTAGTGGCACCACTCATATTTTGTTTAATAGTAGTGTAAGTGTATATTTTTTTTAAAAAAATGACAGGCAGAGGCAGGCCACCCCGCAGGTGCTGTCGTGGTCGTGGTGCTGTGATTCCCTTTGACCCTAGAATAATGCCCAGTGTTCAGAGGCCACGTACCATGAACGCGAAAAGTTCTGAGGAGGACCTAGTTGACACCCAATCTTCTACAGCTTCCGCTCGGAACCTTGACGCACCATCCACCTCCAGCTTAGCTTTGGGCACCTCTCAAGTGACCAGTGCCACTCGCCCTCCTGCCGCCACCACCAACACTAGCACTATAGCCGCTTCACTTGATCTGTCAGAGGAGTTATTGACACATCAGTTGGAAGAAATGAGTGATGCGCAACCATCATTGACAGAGGTGTAGATAACAGTGATAAGTCTCAGTCAGGCAGCATTACAGACATGGACGTACGGTGTGATGATGATGATGATGATGATGATGATGTTGTATCCGCTGCTGCTTCCTTTGTTGATTTGTCAGATACAAGTGAAGCGGTTGATGTTGATGTGTCCATGGATCGCACATGGGTGCCCACTAGAAGAGAAGAAGAAGAGGGGGAAAGTTCAGATGGGGAGACAGAGAGGAGAAGGAGGAGATGAGTTGGAAGCAGGGGGAGGTCGTTGCAAGGAGCTAGTGGCACAGTCAGACAGCATGCATCAGCATTTGGGGTCAGCCAGACAGCACGCCAATCAACGCATGCTGTTGCCACTACCAGAATGCCGTCATCGCAGAGCTCAGCAGTGTGGCATTTTTTGTGTGTGTCTGCCTCTGACAACAGCGATGCCATTTGCAACCTGTGCCAAAAGAAACGGAGTCGTGGGAAGTCCAACACCCACCTAGGTACAACTGCTTTGCAAAGGCACATGATCTCACATCACAAACGCCGATGGGATGAACACATGAGTAGAAGCAGCACACAAACTCAAAGCCGCCATCCTCCTCCTGGTCCAGCATCTTCAGCCACATCAACCACTGCTGTACTCCTTGCCCCCTCACAACCATCCGCCACTCCGTCTCTCTTCCGTAGCAGTTCCTGCTCATCTGCCCACAGTCAGGTGTCTGTCAAGGACATGTTTGAGCTTAAGAAGCCAATGTCCCAAAGTCACCCCCTTGCCCGGCATCTGACAGCTGAATGTCTGAACTCTTAGCCCGCCAGCTTTTACCATACAAGCTGGTGGAGTCTGAGGCGTTCAAAAAATTTGTATCTATTGGGACACCGCAGTGGAAGGTACCCGGCCGAAATTTCTTTGCACAAAAGGCAATCCCCAACCTGTACTCGATTGTGTGAAAGGAAGTAATGGCATGTCTGGCACACAGTGTTGGGGCAAGGGTCCATATGACCACTGATAGCTGGTCTGCAAAGCATGGTCAGGGCAGGTATATCACCTACACTGCGCTTTGGATAAACATGCTGACGGCTGCCAAGCATGGAATGCGTGGCTCTGCAGAGGAGTTGGTGACACCGCCATGACTTGCAGGCAGGCCTGCTGCCACCTCCTCTACTCCTCCTACTCCATCCTCTTCCATAACCTCCTCGGCTGAGTCCTCTTCTGCTGCTACGACTTGCTCCACATCAACGGCACCCTCCCAGCTCCCCAGGTACTATTCCACATCCCGGATACGGCAGTGTCACGCCGTCTTGGGGTTGACTTGCCTGAAAGCAGAGAGTCACACCGCAGCAGCACTCCTGTCCGCCCTGAACGCACAGGTGGATCAGTGGCTTACTCCGCACCAAATCGAGATTGGCGAAGTGGTTTCTGACAACGGAAGTAATTTGGTGGTGTCATTGAAATTGGGCAAGTTGACACATGTGCCGTGCATGGCATATGTGTGTAATCTGATCGTACAACGCTTTGTGCATAAGTGCCCAGGCTTACAGGACGTCCTGAAGCAGGCCAGGAAGGTCTGTGACCATTTCAGGCCTACATGACCATGGCGCACTTGTCAGATATCCAGTGGTGAAACAACCTGCCGGTGAGGGGCTTGATTTGCGACAGCCCGACACGTTGGAATTCAACACTCCTAATGTTCGACCACCTGCTCCAACAAGAAAAAGCTGTTAACGAGTATTTGTATGACTGGGGTGCTAGGACAGCCTCTGGGGAGCTGGGATTTTTTTTGCCACGTTACTGGACTCTCCTGTAGGCTCATGCGTCCTTTTGAGGAGGTGACAAACCTAGTCAGTCGCACCGAAGGCACCATCAGCAACATCATACCATTTATTTTCTTCCTGGAGCGTGCCCTGCGAAGAGTGCTGGATCAGGCCGTAGATGAGCATGAAGAGGAAGAGGAAGAGTTGTGGTCACCATCACCACCAGAAACAGCCTTATCAGCATCGCTTGCTGGACCAGTGGCAACGCAGGAAGAGGATTGTGAGGAAGAGGAGTCAGAGGAGGCATGTGGTTTTGAGGAGGAGGAGGAAGACCAAGTACAACAGGCATCCCAGGGTGCTCGTTGTCACCTATCTGGTACCCGTGGTGTAGTACGTGGCTGGGGGGAAGAAGATACCTTCAGGTAGATCAGTAAGGACGAGCAACGGGAAATGAGTAGCTCGGCATCCAACCTTGTGCAAATGGGGTCTTTCATGCTGTCGTGCCTGTTGAGGGACCCTCATATAAAAAAGCTGAAGGAGAACGAACTGTACTGGATGTCCACACTACTAGACCCCCGGTATAAGCATAAAGTGACTGAAATGTTACCAAATTTCCGCAAGTCGGAAAGGATGGAGCAGTTCAAAAATAAATTAAAAAGTATGCTTTACACAGCGTATAAGGGTGATGTCACAGCACAACGGGAATCTAACAGGGGAAGAGGTGAAAGTAATCCTCCTCCTCCCACGACCACGCCGGCAAGGACAGGACGCTTTCCAGATGTGTTGTTGATGGAGGACATGCAGACCTTTTTAACTCCTATGCATTGCCACAACCCTTCGGGATTCAGCCTCAGAGAATGACTCAACCGACAGGTAGCAGATATCAGGTTCCTTGGTTGTTTGAATCACAACTGCAGAGCTTAATAAAATTATATTTGTTTCACAACTGGAGTACAGGCTATTATATCAGCATAGACTGTGTAAACTCAGTGTGATATTTATAAGGAAATGAAGAGAGACTTTATATGGTTATATATTGTAGTTATACCATAAAAGTAATATATCTCTGTAAAAGGAAAATAATGTTAGCAATAACTTTTGGCAGTTACATAGATTGTGCCCATATAGGTAAGATAACTTTCAGATAATAAACTACTGCTGCGTGAGAGACATGAGATAGAATAATAAACCACTGCTGCGTGAGAGACATGAGATAGACTGAGCTGCAGGTGCTGACAGGGGCGTGACCTGCTGCGAGGCACAACTCAGTGAATAATGTTATGCAGCGTGAAATACAAACAGACTCCTTTGTAAGTAGTGAGAGCGGTGATACCCGCTGAGCCAAGTACAGCTGTGTGTGACATCAGAAAAGGTCCGTTACGGCCCGGTAAGGGAATGCATGAGAAATTCCTTATGATGTTAAAATAAGGCAGACGTTTGTAAGTGTTAGAAGTTATTGCAGAGTGAAAGTCTATTTTGAATGTTCAGGTGTAATATGACAATTCTATTAGCCTTTAAAGTAACGCTCCTTAGGAATGGAGAAGTTTTACAAATACTGTAGCTGTAAAGTAGAATCCTTTTCATAGAAACAAAGTATCAAGTCCTGTAGAGATGATATGCTGAAGCAGGGTGTGTTGAATCTTTAATTAGACTCCTTAGGTTTGCAATGTATCAAGTTCTAAATCAATCCTTAGTGGAACCAAACTGCAGCTGGTATTTGTAATCCAGGATTTAAAGAATCCAGAGTAAATCTTATACAGATATGGTTTAGCTTATAAGAAACAGGCAGTGAGTTTTAGCAACAATACTCAACAACTAAGCACTTGTTTGGGGCGTGGTGAAGTCTTAAGTACAGGTAAGGGAGGTGAGTTGGAGCAAAAGGTAAAAGCAGGACTGGAATCCTTACAGATCCCCCCCCTCAAGCAAGCCGACCACGGGTTGGAATTTAGGTCTACTAGGATAGCGTCTATGGAAATGAGCAATAAGCTTCGGAGCATTAATGTATAAATGAGGTTCCCAAGTGTCATCCTCTGGGGTGAACCCCTTCCAACGTACCAGATACTGTAACTCCCCATTATAATGTCTTGAATCCAAGAGATCATAAACTTCATAGACATCAGTGCCTAATTGAACAGGAGAAGGAGGTAGAAGAGGTGTATCAGGCTTATCTCCTAAGTAGGGTTTCAATAATGAAACATGAAAAGTTGGGTGGATGGGTAAAGAATCAGGTAAATCAAGCCGGACGGCATTTTCGTTGATGATATGTACAATCTTGAATGGACCAAGGAACAATCCAGCCAATTTTTTACATGGTAAGTGCATTTTAATATTTTTGGTTGATAACCAAACGTAGTCCCCGATTGAGTATTTGGGTGAAGCTCTACGTCGAAGATCGTAGCATTTTTTCTGTGAAGCCTGAGCATGTTTGATGTTGTTTCGTAAGTGTTGGAAATTTTCAGCAAGGTTTTGTGTTAAAACATCAACAGAAGGTGATTCATGTGTAGAGGTAGTTTGAAGAGTGAATCTTGGGTTAAAACCATAGTTAGCGAAGAAAGGAGTGTAATTTGTAGTGCTGTTGATGGTATTATTATAGGCAAATTCAGCCATGGAGAGAAAAGAAGTCCATTTATTTTGATGATATGAGCAATAGCAACGTAGATATTGCTCAAGCCACTGATTTAGTCTTTCAGTTTGGCCGTTTGTCTGAGGGTGGAAAGCTGTGCTTAAACGTTGATCAATTTGGAGTGCTTTAGTGAGAGCTTTCCAGAAGCGAGAAGTGAACTGGGTTCCTCTATCAGTAGTCAAGATGGACGGTAACCCATGGTAGCGCACAATGTGGTTTAGAAATAAGTAAGCTGTTTCTATGGAAGTGGGTAACTTATGGAAAGCAATAAAATGTGCAATTTTAGTGAAATGATCTGTTACTACTAAGATGGTAGTCTGTCCTGAACTAGGAGGTAGGTCGACAATAAAATCCATTCCCAAATGACTCCAAGGAGACTCTGGTACTTCCTGGGGAATTAAATACCCGTAGGGTGGTCTTCTCTCTGGTTTTGACACTGTACAAGTTGTACACTGTTGTATGTATTCTTTTATACTGGTTTTCATTGATGGCCACCAATAACTTCTGGCAATAAACTCATGAGTGCGTTTGATACCTGGATGTCCAATTAGAGGAGGTTCATGATGTTCTTTGATTATTTTCTGTCTGAAACATTCTGGAATATATAGTCTAGAACCATGGAAGTAGAACCCATTCTGCAGAGTTAGACTCTCTAATAGTGAATCACAACTGCAGAGCTTAATAAAATTATATTTGTTTCACAAATGGAGTACAGGCTATTATATCAGCATAGACTGTGTAAACTCAGTGTGATATTTATAAGGAAATGAAGAGAGACTTTATATGGTTATATATTGTAGTTATACCATAAAAGTAATATATCTCTGTAAAAGGAAAATAATGTTAGCAATAACTTTTGGCAGTTACATAGATTGTGCCCATATAGGTAAGATAACTTTCAGATAATAAACTACTGCTGCGTGAGAGACATGAGATAGAATAATAAACCACTGCTGCGTGAGAGACATGAGATAGACTGAGCTGCAGGTGCTGACAGGGGCGTGACCTGCTGCGAGGCACAACTCAGTGAATAATGTTATGCAGCGTGAAATACAAATAGACTCCTTTGTAAGTAGTGAGAGCGGTGATACCCGCTGAGCCAAGTACAGCTGTGTGTGACATCAGAAAAGGTCCGTTACGGCCCGGTAAGGGAATGCATGAGAAATTCCTTATGATGTTAAAATAAGGCAGACGTTTGTAAGTGTTAGAAGTTATTGCAGAGTGAAAGTCTATTTAAGAATGTTCAGGTGTAATATGACAATTTTATTAGCCTTTAAAGTAACGCTCCTTAGGAATGGAGAAGTTTTACAAATACCATAACTGGAAAGTAGAATCCTTTTCATAGAAACAAAGTATCAAGTCCTGTAGAGATGATATGCTGAAGCAGGGTGTGTTGAATCTTGAATTAGACTCCTTAGGTTTGCAATGTATCAAGTTCTTAATCAATCCTTAGTGGAATCAAACTGCAGCTGGTATTTCTAATCCAGGATTTAAAGAATCCAGAGTAAATCTTATACAGATATGGTTTAGCTTATAAGAAACAGGCAGTGAGTTTTAGCAACAATACTCAACAACTAAGCACTTGTTTGGGGCGTGGTGAAGTCTTAAGTACAGGTGAGGGAGGTGAGTTGGAGCAAAAGGTAAAAGCAGGACTGGAATCCTTACAGCAGACTACCTCACCTTAACTGCAGATCTTGACACTCTGAGGAGCGATGAACCCCTTGACAACTGGGTGTGCAGGCTTGACCTGTGGCCTGAGCTATCCCAATTTGCAACAAACTTCTGGCCTGCCCCGCTTCAAGTGTCCTGTCAGAAAGGACCTTCAGTGCAGCAGGAGGTATTGTCACTGAGAAGAGAAGTCGCCTAGGTCAAAAAAGTCTTGAACTGGCACCCTGAGGAATTCAATAAAAATGAACATGCATGGAAGTTATTCCAGCTTCTGTTCTATCTCATGGAGTGCTGTTCTCTCTCTTTGACTTTTTATGCAAATTATTCTTGGGTCACCCTAAGAGTAATGGGGAAACCAGACGTGGACTCCATGCACACTTGCCCTTAGAGAGATACAACTGCACCCCACTGACGAGGCCCATAGAAGGCCGAAACGATCGTCTGGGGTTGTTGCTTCCCTTGTTCAGAGAAGAATTGCCTGGTATTTCGGCGCTGGACTGTCATTGGGCAGGGTCAGACTGATATGCTTCAGGATATTTTTTCTCTGTGAAGGGGCGTAGTGTGCAAAAAGAACTGGCACCCTGAGGAATTCAATAAAAATGAACATGCATGGAAGTTATTCCAGCTTCTGTTCTATCTCATGGAGTGCTGTTCTCTCTCTTTGACTTTTTATGCAAATTATTCTTGGGTCACCCTAAGAGTAATGGGGAAACCAGACGTGGACTCCATGCACACTTGCCCTTAGAGAGATACAACTGCACCCCACTGACGAGGCCCATAGAAGGCCGAAACGATCGTCTGGGGTTGTTGCTTCCCTTGTTCAGAGAAGAATTGCCTGGTATTTCGGCGCTGGACTGTCATTGGGCAGGGTCAGACTGATATGCTTCAGGATATTTTTTCTCTGTGAAGGGGCGTAGTGTGCAAAAAGAACTGGCACCCTGAGGAATTCAATAAAAATGAACATGCATGGAAGTTATTCCAGCTTCTGTTCTATCTCATGGAGTGCTGTTCTCTCTCTTTGACTTTTTATGCCGGGGGCATATACGTTCCAGAGTGCTCTGTTCTAATCAGAGCCTCGGGCGCCGCAACTGCCTCTGGGAACCTTACCATGGGTCTCAGACTGCACGTCTTGTTGTAATTCTCTGTCTGGGAAATTATCTATCTATCTATCAAATCTATCTATTTATCTATCAAATCTATCTATCTAACGTATCTATCATCAAATGTATCTATTGCATCTATTGATCTATCAATCTAATCTATGTATCTATCTATCTTGTGGCCAGACCGACCAAGCATCTTTTTCCATCTCCCGGTTCCTAAAATCATCTCCGGGTTCCTAAAATCGATGCCATACCTGTACTCGATTGTGCAAAAGGAAGTCATGGCATATGGGGTCTTTCATGCTGTCGTGCCTGTTGAGGGTCGGAGACCCTCGTATAAAAAGGCTGAAGGAGAACGACCTGTACTGGGTGTCCAAGCATCTTTTTCCATCTCCCGGTTCCTAAAAATTATCTCCGGATTCCTAAAATCGATGCCATACCTGTACTCGATTGTGCAAAAGGAAGTCATAGCATATGGGGTCTTTCATGCTGTCGTGCCTGTTGAGGGTCGGGGACCCTCGTATAAAAAGGCTGAAGGAGAATGACCTGTACTGGGTGTCCAAGCATCTTTTTCCATCTCCCAGTTCCTAAAAATTATCTCCGGGTTCCTAAAATCGATGCCATACCTGTACTCGATTGTGCAAAAGGAAGTCATGGCATATGGGGTCTTTTATGCTGTCGTGCCTGTTGAGGGTCGGGGACCCTCGTATAAAAAGGCTGAAGGAGAACGACCTGTACTGGGTGTCCAAGCATCTTTTTCCATCTCCCGGTTCCTAAAAATTATCTCCGGGTTCCTAAAATTGATGCCATACCTGTACTCGATAGTGCAAAAGGAAGTCATGGCATATGGGGTATTTCATGCTGTCGTGCCTGTTGAGGGTCGGGTACCCTCGTATAAAAAGGCTGAAGGAGAACGACCTGTACTGGGTGTCCAAGCATCTTTTTACATCTCCCGGTTCCTAAAATCCATGCCATATGCACGTCCCCTGGCGCCGCAACTGCCTCTGGGAACCTTACCATGGGTCTTAGACCGCACGTCTTGTAATTCTCTGTCTGGGAAATTATATATCTATTAAATCTATCTATTTATCTATCAAATCTATCTAACTATCAATTGTATCTATCAAATGTATATTGCATCTATTGATCTATGTAATTCGTATCTATCAAATGTATATTGCATCTATTGATCTATGTAATTCATATCTATCAAATGTATATTGCATCTATTGATCTATGTAATCTATGTATCTATCTATCAAATCTATCTATCTCGTGGCCGGACTGTTTTGTGACAGCCACTTGTGTTTCGGCCAAATTTGAAGTAGGAGGACCGACCAAGCATCTTTTCCATCTACCGGTTCCTAAAATCTATGCCATATACACCTCCCCTGACAGGTATTAAACTGATCAGAATAGTACTACTTAACACACCATTCATATCTGGTGCCACAGTAGATTGCACGCACAGTGCCCCAAATTTGAAGTAGGAGGACCAACCAAGCATCTTTTTCCATCTCCCGGTTCCTAAAATCCATGCCATATACACGTCCCCTGGCGCAGCAACTGCCTCTGGGAACCTTACCATGGGTCCGAGACCGCACATCTTGTAATTCTCTGTCTGTGAAATTATATATTTATCAAATCTATCTATTCATCTATCAAATCTATCTAACTATCAATCGTATCTATCAAATGTATATTGCATCTATTGATCTATGTAATCTATGTATCTATCTATCAAATCTATCTATCTCATGGCCGGACTGTTTTGTGATAGCCACTGGTGTTTCGGCCAAATGTTCGTTGGACAAATGGACGTCGGCTAAAAGTCCGGCCACGATTGCACGCACAGTGCCCCAAATTTGAAATAGGAGGACCGACCAAGCATCTTTTTCCATCTCCCGGTTCCGAAAATCCATGCCATATACACGTCCCCTGGCGCCGCAACTGCCTCTGGGAACCTTACCATGGGTCCCAGATGGCACGTCTTGTAATTCTCTTTCTGGGAAATTATATATTTATCAAATCTATCTATTTATCTATCAAATCTATCTAACTATCAATCGTATCTATCAAATGTATATTGCATCTATTGATCTATGTAATCTATGTATTTATCTATCAAATCTATCTATCTCATGGCCGGACTGTTTTGTGACAGCCACTTGTGTTTCGGCCAAATGCCCGTCGGACAAATATCCGTCAGCCAAATGTCCGTCGGCTAAAAGTCCGACCACGATTGCACGCGCAGTGCCCCAAATTTGAAGTAGGAGGACCGACCAAGCATCTTTTTCCATCTCCCGGTTCCTAAAATCCATGCCATATACACGTCCCCTGGCGCAGCAACTGCCTCTGGGAACCTTACCATGGGTCCTAGACCGCACATCTTGTAATTCTCTGTCTGTGAAATTATATATTTATCAAATCTATCTATTCATCTATCAAATCTATCTAACTATCAATCGTATCTATCAAATGTATATTGCATCTATTGATCTATGTAATCTATGTATCTATCTATCAAATCTATCTATCTCGTGGCCGGACTGTTTTGTGATAGCCACTGGTGTTTCGGCCAAATGTTCGTTGGACAAATGGACGTTGGCTAAAAGTCCGTCCATGATTGCACGCACAGTGCCCCAAATTTGAAATAGGAGGACCGACCAAGCGTATTTTCCATCTACCGGTTCCTAAAATCTATGCCATATACACCTCCCCCGATAGGGGGAGTAACAGGTATTAAACTGATCAGAATAGTACTACACCATTCATATCTGGTGCCACAGTAGATTGCATGCGCAGTGCCCCAAATTTGAAGTAGGAGGACCAACCAAGCATCTTTTTCCATCTCCCGGTTCCTAAAATCCATGCCATATACACGTCCCCTGGTGCAGCAACTGCCTCTGGGAACCTTACCATGGGTCCCAGTCCGCATATCTTGTAATTCTCTGTCTGTGAAATTATATATTTATCAAATCTATCTATTCATCTATCAAATCTATCTAACTATCAATCGTATCTATCAAATGTATATTGCATCTATTGATCTATATAATCTATGTATCTATCTATCAAATCTATCTATCTCGTGGCCGGACTGTTTTGTGATAGCCACTGGTGTTTCGGCCAAATGTTCGTTGGACAAATGGACGTCGGCTAAAAGTCCGGCCACGATTGCACGCACAGTGCAGCAAATTTGAAATTGGAGGACCGACCAAGCATCTTTTTCCATCTCCCGGTTCCGAAAATCCATGCCATATACACGTCCCCTGGCGCCGCAACTGCCTCTGGGAACCTTACCATGGGTCCCAGATGGCACGTCTTGTAATTCTCTTTCTGGGAAATTATATATTTATCAAATCTATCTATTTATCTATCAAATCTATTTAACTATCAATCGTATCTATCAAATGTATATTGCATCTATTGATCTATGTATTTATCTATCAAATCCATCTATCTCATGCCGGACTGTTTTGTGACAGCCACTTGTGTTTCGGCCAAATGCCCATCGAACAAATGTCCGTCACCCAAATGTCCGTTGGCTAAAAGTCCGACCACGATTGCATGCGCAGTGCCCCAAATTTGAAGTTGGAGGACCGACCAAGCATCTTTTTCCATCTCCCGGTTCCTAAAATCCATGCCATACACACATCCCCGGATAGGGGACACCGCAGTGGAAGGTATCCGGCCAAAATTTCTTTGCACAAAAGGCAATCCCCAACCTGTACTCGATTGTGCAAAAGGAAGTAACCTTACCATGGGTCCCAACCGCACGTCTTGTAATTCTCTTTCTGGGAAATTATATATTTATCAAATCTATCTATTTATCTATCAAATCTATCTAACTATCAATCGTATCTATCAAATGTATATTGCATCTATTGATCTATGTAATCTATGTATTTATCTATCAAATCTATCTATCTCATGGCCGGACTGTTTTGTGACAGCCACTTGTGTTTCGGCCAAATGCCCGTCGGACAAATGTCCGTCAGCCAAATGTCCGTCGGCTAAAAGTCCGACCACGATTGCACGCGCAGTGCCCCAAATTTGAAGTAGGAGGACCGACCAAGCATCTTTTTCCATCTCCCGGTTCCTAAAATCCATGCCATATACACGTCCCCTGGCGCAGCAACTGCCTCTGGGAACCTTACCATGGGTCCTAGACCGCACATCTTGTAATTCTCTGTCTGTGAAATTATATATTTATCAAATCTATCTATTCATCTATCAAATCTATCTAACTATCAATCGTATCTATCAAATGTATATTGCATCTATTGATCTATGTAATCTATGTATCTATCTATCAAATCTATCTCGTGGCCGGACTGTTTTGTCATAGCCACTGGTGTTTCGGCCAAATGTTCGTTGGACAAATGGACGTCGGCTAAAAGTCCATCCACGATTGCACGCACAGTGCCCCAAATTTGAAATAGGAGGACCGACCAAGCATATTTTCCATCTACCGGTTCCTAAAATCTATGCCATATACACCTCCCCCGATAGGGGGAGTAACAGGTATTAAACTGATCAGAATAGTACTACTTAACACACCATTCATATCTGGTGCCACAGTAGATTGCATGCGCAGTGCCCCAAATTTGAAGTAGGAGGACCAACCAAGCATCTTTTTCCATCTCCCGGTTCCTAAAATCCATGCCATATACACGTCCCCTGGCGCAGCAACTGCCTCTGGGAACCTTACCATGGGTCCCAGACCGCATATCTTGTAATTCTCTGTCTGTGAAATTATATATTTATCAAATCTATCTATTCATCTATCAAATCTATCTAACTATCAATCGTATCTATCAAATGTATATTGCATCTATTGATCTATATAATCTATGTATCTATCTATCAAATCTATCTATCTCGTGGCCGGACTGTTTTGTGATAACCACTGGTGTTTCGGCCAAATGTTCGTTGGACAAATGGACGTCAGCTAAAAGTCCGGCCACGATTGCACGCACAGTGCCGCAAATTTGAAATTGGAGGACCGACCAAGCATCTTTTTCCATCTCCCGGTTCCGAAAATCCATGCCATATACATGTCCCCTGGCGCCGCAACTGCCTCTGGGAACCTTACCATGGGTCCCAGATGGCACGTCTTGTAATTCTCTTTCTGGGAAATTATATATTTATCAAATCTATCTATTTATCTATCAAATCTATTTAACTATCAATCGTATCCATCAAATGTATATTGCATCTATTGATCTATGTAATCTATGTATTTATCTATCAAATCTATCTATCTCATGGCCGGACTGTTTTGTGACAGCCACTTGTGTTTCGGCCAAATGCCCGTCGAACAAATGTCCGTCAGCCAAATGTCCGTTGGCTAAAAGTCCGACCACGATTGCATGCGCAGTGCCCCACATTTGAAGTTGGAGGACCGACCAAGCATCTTTTTCCATCTCCCGGTTCCTAAAATCCATGCCATACACACATCCCCGGATAGGGGACACCGCAGTGGAAGGTACCCGGCCAAAATTTCTTTGCACAAAAGGCAATCCCCAACCTGTACTCGATTGTGCAAAAGGAAGTAACCTTACCATGGGTACCAGCCGCACGTCTTGTAATTCTCTGTCTGTGAAATTATATATCTATCAAATCTATCTATTTATCTATCAAATCTATCTAACTATCTATCGTATCTATCAAATGTATATAGCATCTATTGATCTATGTAATCTATGTATCTATCTATCAAATCTATCTATCTCGTGGCCGGACGGTTTTGTGACAGCCACTTGTGTTTCGGCCAAATGTCCATCGGCCAAATGTCCGTCGGCTAAAAGTCCGGCCACGATTGCACGCGCAGTGCCCCAAATTTGAAGTAGGAGGACCGACCAAGCATCTTTTTCCATCTCCCGGTTCATAAAATCCATGCCATATACACGTCCCCTGGCGCCGCAACTGCCTCTGGGAAACTTACCATGGGTCCCAGACCACACGTCTTGTAATTCTCTGTCTGGGAAATTATATATCTATCAAATCTATCTATTTATCTATCAAATCTATCTAACTATCAATCGTATCTATCAAATGTATATTGCATCTATTGATCTATGTAATTCATATCTATCAAATGTATATTGCATCTATTGAGCTATGTAATTCGTATCTATCAAATGTATATTGCATCTATTGATCTATGTAATTTGTATCTATCAAATGTATATTGCATCTATTGATCTATGTAATCTATGTATCTATCTATCAAATCTATCTATCTCATGGCCGGACTGTTTTGTGACAGCCACTTGTGTTTCGGCCAAATTTGAAGTAGGAGGACCGTCCAAGCATCTTTTTCCATCTCCCGGTTCCTAAAATCCATGCCATATACACCTCCCCCAATAGGGGGAGTAACAGGTATTAAACTGATCAGAAAAGTACTACTTAACACACCACTCATATCTGGTGGCACAATAGATTGCACGCGCAGTGCCCCAAATTTGAAGTAGGAGGACCGACCAAGCATCTTTTTCCATCTCCCAGTTCCTAAAATCCATGCCATATACACGTCCCCTGGCGCCGCAACTGCCTCTGGGAACCTTACAATGGGTCCCAGACTGCACGTCTTGTAATTCTCTGTCTGGGAAATTATATATTTATCAAATCTATCTATTTATCTATCAAATCTATCTAACTATCAATCGTATCTATCAAATGTATATTGCATCTATTGATCTATGTAATCTATGTATTTATCTATCAAATCTATCTATCTCATGGCCGGACTGTTTTGTGACAGCCACTTGTGTTTCGGCCAAATGCCCGTCGGACAAATGTCCGTCAGCCAAATGTCCGTCGGCTAAAAGTCCGACCACGATTGCACGCGCAGTGCCCCAAATTTGAAGTTGGAGGACCGACCAAGCATCTTTTTCCATCTCCCGGTTCCTAAAATCCATGCCATATACACATCCCCGGATAGGGGACACCACAGTGGAAGGTACCCGGCCAAAATTTCTTTGCACTAAAGGCAATCCCCAACCTGTACTCGATTGTGCAAAAGGAAGTAACCTTACCATGGGTCCCAAACCGCACGTCTTGTAAAATTCTGTCTGGGAAATTATCTATCTATCAAATCTATCTATTTATCTATCAAATCTATCTATCTATCTATCTATCTATCTATCGTATCTATCACATGTATCTATTGCATCTATTGATCTATCTATCTAATCTATCTATCTATCTATCTATCAAATCTATCTCGTGGCCGGACCGAACAAGCATCTTTTTCCATCTCACGATTCCTAAAATCCATGCCATATACACTTAGCCTGATAGGGGACGTAACAAGTATTAAACTGATAAGAATAGTACTACTTGACAGACCACTCATATCTGTTGGCACAGTAGATTGCACGCGGTGCTCTGACAAAATGCAGAAGGACATTTGGCAGACGGACATTTGGCAGATGGACATTTGGCCGACAGACAGAAAGCTAAAGAATGTTCCGATTTTGGCCGAGGGCAGATACGTTCCAGAGTGCTCTGTTCTAATCAGAGCCTCGGGCGCCACAACTGCCTCTGGGAACCTTACCATGGGTCTCAGACTGCACGTCTTGTTGTAATTCTCTGTCTGGGAAATTATCTATCTATCTATCTATCTATCTATCTATCTATCTATCTATCTATCTATCTATCTATCAAATCTATCTATTTATCTATCAAATCTATCTATCTATCTATCGTATCTATCATCAAATGTATCTATTGCATCTATTGATCTATCAATCTAATCTATGTATCTATCTATCTTGTGGCCGGACCGACCAAGCATCTTTTCCATCTCCCGGTTCCTAAAATCATCTCTGGGTTCCTAAAATCGATGCCATACCTGTACTCGATTGTGCAAAAGGAAGTCATGGCATATGGGGTCTTTCATGCTGTCGTGCCTGTTGAGGGTCGGAGACCCTCGTATAAAAAGGCTGAAGGAGAACGACCTGTACTGGGTGTCCAAGCATCTTTTTCCATCTCCCGGTTCCTAAAAATTATCTCCGGATTCCTAAAATCGATGCCATACCTGTACTCGATTGTGCAAAAGGAAGTCATGGCATATGGGGTCTTTCATGCTGTCGTGCCTATTGAGGGTCGGGGACCCTCGTATAAAAAGGCTGAAGGAGAATGACCTGTACTGGGTGTCCAAGCATCTTTTTCCATCTCCCAGTTCCTAAAAATTATCTCCGGGTTCCTAAAATCGATGCAATACCTGTACTCGATTGTGCAAAAGGAAGTCATGGCATATGGGGTCTTTCATGCTGTCGTGCCTGTTGAGGGTCGGGGACCCTCGTATAAAAAGGCTGAAGGAGAACGACCTGTACTGGGTGTCCAAGCATCTTTTTCCATCTCCCGGTTCCTAAAAATTATCTCCGGGTTCCTAAAATTGATGCCATACCTGTACTCGATTGTGCAAAAGGAAGTCATGGCATATGGGGTATTTCATGCTGTCGTGCCTGTTGAGGGTCGGGTACCCTCGTATAAAAAGGCTGAAGGAGAACGATCTGTACTGGGTGTCCAAGCATCTTTTTACATCTCCCGGTTCCTAAAATCCATGCCATATGCACGTCCCCTGGCGCCGCAACTGCCTCTGGGAACCTTACCATGGGTCTTAGACCGCACATCTTGTAATTCTCTGTCTGGGAAATTATATATCTATTAAATCTATCTATTTATCTATCAAATCTATCTAACTATCAATTGTATCTATCAAATGTATATTGCATCTATTGATCTATGTAATTCGTATCTATCAAATGTATATTGCATCTATTGATCTATGTAATTCGTATCTATCAAATGTATATTGCATCTATTGATCTATGTAATTCATATCTATCAAATGTATATTGCATCTATTGATCTATGTAATCTATGTATATATCTATCAAATCTATCTATCTTGTGGCCGGACTGTTTTGTGACAGCCACTTGTGTTTCGGCCAAATTTGAAGTAGGAGGACCGACCAAGCATCTTTTCCATCTACCGGTTCCTAAAATCTATGCCATATACACCTCCCCTGATAGGGGGAGTAACAGGTATTAAATTGATCAGAATAGTACTACTTAACACACCATTCATATCTGGTGCCACAGTAGATTGCATGCGCAGTGCCCCAAATTTGAAGTAGGAGGACCAATCAAGCATCTTTTTCCATCTCCCGGTTCCTAACATCCATGCCATATACACGTCCCCTGGCGCAGCAACTGCCTCTGGGAACCTTACCATGGGTCCGAGACCGCACATCTTGTAATTCTCTGTCTGTCAAATTATATATTTATCAAATCTATCTATTCATCTATCAAATCTATCTAACTATCAATCGTATCTATCAAATGTATATTGCATCTATTGATCTATGTAATCTATGTATCTATCTATCAAATCTATCTATCTCGTGGCCGGACTGTTTTGTGATAGCCACTGGTGTTTCGGCCAAATGTTCGTTGGACAAATGGACGTCGGCTAAAAGTCCGGCCACGATTGCACGCACAGTGCCCCAAATTTGAAATAGGAGGACCGACCAAGCATCTTTTTCCATCTCCCGGTTCCGAAAATCCATGCCATATACACGTCCCCTGGCGCCGCAACTGCCTCTGGGAACCTTACCATGGGTCCCAGACGGCACGTCTTGTAATTCTCTTTCTGGGAAATTATATATTTATCAAATCTATCTATTTATCTATCAAATCTAACTAACTATCAATCGTATCTATCAAATGTATATTGCATCTATTGATCTATGTAATCTATGTATTTATCTATCAAATCTATCTATCTCATGGCCGGACTGTTTTGTGACATCCACTTGTGTTTCGGCCAAATGCCCGTCGGACAAATGTCCGTCAGCCAAATGTCCGTCGGCTAAAAGTCCGACCACGATTGCACGCGCAGTGCCCCAAATTTGAAGTAGGAGGACCGACCAAACATCTTTTTCCATCTCCCGGTTCCTAAAATCCATGCCATATACACCTTCCCTGGCGCAGCAACTGCCTCTGGGAACCTTACCATGGGTCCTAGACCGCACATCTTGTAATTCTCTGTCTGTGAAATTATATATTTATCAAATCTATCTATTCATCTATCAAATCTATCTAACTATCAATCGTATCTATCAAATGTATATTGCATCTATTGATCTATGTAATCTATGTATCTATCTATCTATCTATCAAATCTATCTATCTCGTGGCCGGACTGTTTTGTGAAAGCCACTGGTGTTTCGGCCAAATGTTCGTTGGACAAATGGACGTCGGCTAAAAGTCCGTCCACGATTGCATGCACAGTGCCCCAAATTTGAAATAGGAGGACCGACCAAGCATATTTTCCATCTACCGGTTCCTAAAATCTATGCCATATACACCTCCCCCGATAGGGGGAGTAACAGGTATTAAACTGAACAGAATAGTACTACTTAACACACCATTCATATCTGGTGCCACAGTAGATTGCATGCGCAGTGCCCCAAATTTGAAGTAGGAGGACCAACCAAGCATCTTTTTCCATCTCCCGGTTCCTAAAATCCATGCCATATACACGTCCCCTGGCGCAGCAACTGCCTCTGGGAACCTTACCATGGGTCTCAGACCGCACATCTTGTAATTCTCTGTCTGTGAAATTATATATTTATCAAATCTATCTATTCATCTATCAAATCTATCTAACTATCAATCGTATCTATCAAATGTATATTGCATCTATTGATCTATGTAATCTTTGTATCTATCTATCAAATCTATCTATCTCGTGGCCGGACTGTTTTGTGATAGCCACTGGTGTTTCGGCCAAATGTTCGTTGGACAAATGGACGTCGGCTAAAAGTCCGGCCACGATTGCACGCACAGTGCCCCAAATTTGAAATAGGAGGACTGACCAAGCATCTTTTTCTATCTCCCGGTTCCGAAAATCCATGCCATATACATGTCCCCTGGCGCCGCAACTGCCTCTGGGAACCTTACCATGGGTCCCAGATGGCACATCTTGTAATTCTCTTTCTGGGAAATTATATATTTATCAAATCTATCTATTTATCTATCAAATCTATCTAACTATCAATCGTATCTATCAAATGTATATTGCATCTATTGATCTATGTAATCTATGTATTTATCTATCAAATCTATCTATCTCATGGCCGGACTGTTTTATGACAGCCACTTGTGTTTCGGCCAAATGCCCGTCGGACAAATGTCCGTCAGCCAAATGTCCGTCGGCTAAAAGTCCGACCACGATTTCACGCGCAGTGCCCCAAATTTGAAGTTGGAGGACCGACCAAGCATCTTTTTCCATCTCCCGGTTCCTAAAATCCATGCCATATACACATCCCCGGATAGGGGACACCGCAGTGGAAGGTACCCGGCCAAAATTTCTTTGCACAAAAGGCAATCCCCAACCTGTACTCGATTGTGCAAAAGGAAGTAACCTTACCATGGGTCCCAGCCGCACGTCTTGTAATTCTCTGTCTGTGAAATTATATATCTATCAAATCTATCTATTTATCTATCAAATCTATCTAACTATCTATCGTATCTATCAAATGTATATAGCATCTATTGATCTATGTAATCTATGTATCTATCTATCAAATCTATCTATCTCGTGGCCGGACAGTTTTGTGACAGCCACTTGTGTTTCGGCCAAATGTCCGTCGGCCAAATGTCCGTCGGCTAAAAGTCCGGCCACGATTGCACGCGCAGTTCCCCAAATTTGAAGTAGGAGGACCGACCAAGCATCTTTTTCCATCTCCCGGTTCATAAAATCCATGCCATATACACGTCCCCTGGCGCCGCAACTGCCTCTGGGAAACTTACCATGGGTCCCAGACCACACGTCTTGTAATTCTCTGTCTGGGAAATTATATATTTATCAAATCTATCTATTTATCTATCAAATCTATCTAACTATCAATCGTATCTATCAAATGTATATTGCATCTATTGATCTATGTAATTCATATCTATCAAATGTATATTGCATCTATTGAGCTATGTAATTCGTATCTATCAAATGTATATTGCATCTATTGATCTATGTAATTTGTATCTATCAAATGTATATTGCATCTATTGATCTATGTAATCTATGTATCTATCTATCAAATCTATCTATCTCATGGCCGGACTGTTTTGTGACAGCCACTTGTGTTTCGGCCAAATTTGAAGTAGGAGGACCGTCCAAGCATCTTTTTCCATCTCCCGATTCCTAAAATCCATGCCATATACACCTCCCCCGATAGGGGGAGTAACAGGTATTAAACTGATCAGAAAAGTACTACTTAACACACCACTCATATCTGGTGGCACAATAGATTGCACGCGCAGTGCCCCAAATTTGAAGTAGGAGGACCGACCAAGCATCTTTTTCCATCTCCCAGTTCCTAAAATCCATGCCATATACACGTCCCCTGGCGCCGCAACTGCCTCTGGGAACCTTACAATGGGTCCCAGACTGCACGTCTTGTAATTCTCTGTCTGGGAAATTATATATTTATCAAATCTATGTATTTATCTATCAAATCTATCTAACTATCAATCGTATCTATCAAATGTATATTGCATCTATTGATCTATGTAATCTATGTATTTATCTATCAAATCTATCTATCTCATGGCCGGACTGTTTTGTGACAGCCACTTGTGTTTCGGCCAAATGCCCGTCGGACAAATGTCCGTCAGCCAAATGTCCGTCGGCTAAAAGTCCGACCACGATTGCACGCGCAGTGCCCCAAATTTGAAGTTGGAGGACCGACCAAGCATCTTTTTCCATCTCCCGGTTCCTAAAATCCATGCCATATACACATCCCCGGATAGGGGACACCACAGTGGAAGGTACCCGGCCAAAATTTCTTTGCACTAAAGGCAATCCCCAACCTGTACTCGATTGTGCAAAAGGAAGTAACCTTACCATGGGTCCCAAACCGCACGTCTTGTAAAATTCTGTCTGGGAAATTATCTATCTATCAAATCTATCTATTTATCTATCAAATCTATCTATCTATCTATCTATCTATCTATCTATCTATCTATCTATCGTATCTATCACATGTATCTATTGCATCTATTGATCTATCTATCTAATCTATCTATCTATCTATCTATCTATCAAATCTATCTCGTGGCCGGACCGAACAAGCATCTTTTTCCATCTCACGATTCCTAAAATCCATGCCATATACACTTAGCCTGATAGGGGACGTAACAAGTATTAAACTGATAAGAATAGTACTACTTGACAGACCACTCATATCTGTTGGCACAGTAGATTGCACGCGGTGCTCTGACAAAATGCAGAAGGACATTTGGCAGACGGACATTTGGCAGATGGACATTTGGCCGACAGACAGAAAGCTAAAGAATGTTCCGATTTTGGCCGAGGGCAGATACGTTCCAGAGTGCTCTGTTCTAATCAGAGCCTCGGGCGCCACAACTGCCTCTGGGAACCTTACCATGGGTCTCAGACTGCACGTCTTGTTGTAATTCTCTGTCTGGGAAATTATCTATCTATCTATCTATCTATCTATCTATCTATCTATCTATCTATCTATCTATCTATCTATCTATCAAATCTATCTATTTATCTATCAAATCTATCTATCTATCTATCGTATCTATCATCAAATGTATCTATTGCATCTATTGATCTATCAATCTAATCTATGTATCTATCTATCTTGTGGCCGGACCGACCAAGCATCTTTTCCATCTCCCGGTTCCTAAAATCATCTCTGGGTTCCTAAAATCGATGCCATACCTGTACTCGATTGTGCAAAAGGAAGTCATGGCATATGGGGTCTTTCATGCTGTCGTGCCTGTTGAGGGTCGGAGACCCTCGTATAAAAAGGCTGAAGGAGAACGACCTGTACTGGGTGTCCAAGCATCTTTTTCCATCTCCCGGTTCCTAAAAATTATCTCCGGATTCCTAAAATCGATGCCATACCTGTACTCGATTGTGCAAAAGGAAGTCATGGCATATGGGGTCTTTCATGCTGTCGTGCCTATTGAGGGTCGGGGACCCTCGTATAAAAAGGCTGAAGGAGAATGACCTGTACTGGGTGTCCAAGCATCTTTTTCCATCTCCCAGTTCCTAAAAATTATCTCCGGGTTCCTAAAATCGATGCCATACCTGTACTCGATTGTGCAAAAGGAAGTCATGGCATATGGGGTCTTTCATGCTGTCGTGCCTGTTGAGGGTCGGGGACCCTCGTATAAAAAGGCTGAAGGAGAACGACCTGTACTGGGTGTCCAAGCATCTTTTTCCATCTCCCGGTTCCTAAAAATTATCTCCGGGTTCCTAAAATTGATGCCATACCTGTACTCGATTGTGCAAAAGGAAGTCATGGCATATGGGGTATTTCATGCTGTCGTGCCTGTTGAGGGTCGGGTACCCTCGTATAAAAAGGCTGAAGGAGAACGATCTGTACTGGGTGTCCAAGCATCTTTTTACATCTCCCGGTTCCTAAAATCCATGCCATATGCACGTCCCCTGGCGCCGCAACTGCCTCTGGGAACCTTACCATGGGTCTTAGACCGCACATCTTGTAATTCTCTGTCTGGGAAATTATATATCTATTAAATCTATCTATTTATCTATCAAATCTATCTAACTATCAATTGTATCTATCAAATGTATATTGCATCTATTGATCTATGTAATTCGTATCTATCAAATGTATATTGCATCTATTGATCTATGTAATTCGTATCTATCAAATGTATATTGCATCTATTGATCTATGTAATTCATATCTATCAAATGTATATTGCATCTATTGATCTATGTAATCTATGTATATATCTATCAAATCTATCTATCTTGTGGCCGGACTGTTTTGTGACAGCCACTTGTGTTTCGGCCAAATTTGAAGTAGGAGGACCGACCAAGCATCTTTTCCATCTACCGGTTCCTAAAATCTATGCCATATACACCTCCCCTGATAGGGGGAGTAACAGGTATTAAATTGATCAGAATAGTACTACTTAACACACCATTCATATCTGGTGCCACAGTAGATTGCATGCGCAGTGCCCCAAATTTGAAGTAGGAGGACCAATCAAGCATCTTTTTCCATCTCCCGGTTCCTAAAATCCATGCCATATACACGTCCCCTGGCGCAGCAACTGCCTCTGGGAACCTTACCATGGGTCCGAGACCGCACATCTTATAATTCTCTGTCTGTCAAATTATATATTTATCAAATCTATCTATTCATCTATCAAATCTATCTAACTATCAATCGTATCTATCAAATGTATATTGCATCTATTGATCTATGTAATCTATGTATCTATCTATCAAATCTATCTATCTCGTGGCCGGACTGTTTTGTGATAGCCACTGGTGTTTCGGCCAAATGTTCGTTGGACAAATGGACGTCGGCTAAAAGTCCGGCCACGATTGCACGCACAGTGCCCCAAATTTGAAATAGGAGGACCGACCAAGCATCTTTTTCCATCTCCCGGTTCCGAAAATCCATGCCATATACACGTCCCCTGGCGCCGCAACTGCCTCTGGGAACCTTACCATGGGTCCCAGACGGCACGTCTTGTAATTCTCTTTCTGGGAAATTATATATTTATCAAATCTATCTATTTATCTATCAAATCTAACTAACTATCAATCGTATCTATCAAATGTATATTGCATCTATTGATCTATGTAATCTATGTATTTATCTATCAAATCTATCTATCTCATGGCCGGACTGTTTTGTGACATCCACTTGTGTTTCGGCCAAATGCCCGTCGGACAAATGTCCGTCAGCCAAATGTCCGTCGGCTAAAAGTCCGACCACGATTGCACGCGCAGTGCCCCAAATTTGAAGTAGGAGGACCGACCAAACATCTTTTTCCATCTCCCGGTTCCTAAAATCCATGCCATATACACCTTCCCTGGCGCAGCAACTGCCTCTGGGAACCTTACCATGGGTCCTAGACCGCACATCTTGTAATTCTCTGTCTGTGAAATTATATATTTATCAAATCTATCTATTCATCTATCAAATCTATCTAACTATCAATCGTATCTATCAAATGTATATTGCATCTATTGATCTATGTAATCTATGTATCTATCTATCTATCTATCAAATCTATCTATCTCGTGGCCGGACTGTTTTGTGAAAGCCACTGGTGTTTCGGCCAAATGTTCGTTGGACAAATGGACGTCGGCTAAAAGTCCGTCCACGATTGCATGCACAGTGCCCCAAATTTGAAATAGGAGGACCGACCAAGCATATTTTCCATCTACCGGTTCCTAAAATCTATGCCATATACACCTCCCCCGATAGGGGGAGTAACAGGTATTAAACTGAACAGAATAGTACTACTTAACACACCATTCATATCTGGTGCCACAGTAGATTGCATGCGCAGTGCCCCAAATTTGAAGTAGGAGGACCAACCAAGCATCTTTTTCCATCTCCCGGTTCCTAAAATCCATGCCATATACACGTCCCCTGGCGCAGCAACTGCCTCTGGGAACCTTACCATGGGTCTCAGACCGCACATCTTGTAATTCTCTGTCTGTGAAATTATATATTTATCAAATCTATCTATTCATCTATCAAATCTATCTAACTATCAATCGTATCTATCAAATGTATATTGCATCTATTGATCTATGTAATCTTTGTATCTATCTATCAAATCTATCTATCTCGTGGCCGGACTGTTTTGTGATAGCCACTGGTGTTTCGGCCAAATGTTCGTTGGACAAATGGACGTCGGCTAAAAGTCCGGCCACGATTGCACGCACAGTGCCCCAAATTTGAAATAGGAGGACTGACCAAGCATCTTTTTCTATCTCCCGGTTCCGAAAATCCATGCCATATACATGTCCCCTGGCGCCGCAACTGCCTCTGGGAACCTTACCATGGGTCCCAGATGGCACATCTTGTAATTCTCTTTCTGGGAAATTATATATTTATCAAATCTATCTATTTATCTATCAAATCTATCTAACTATCAATCGTATCTATCAAATGTATATTGCATCTATTGATCTATGTAATCTATGTATTTATCTATCAAATCTATCTATCTCATGGCCGGACTGTTTTATGACAGCCACTTGTGTTTCGGCCAAATGCCCGTCGGACAAATGTCCGTCAGCCAAATGTCCGTCGGCTAAAAGTCCGACCACGATTTCACGCGCAGTGCCCCAAATTTGAAGTTGGAGGACCGACCAAGCATCTTTTTCCATCTCCCGGTTCCTAAAATCCATGCCATATACACATCCCCGGATAGGGGACACCGCAGTGGAAGGTACCCGGCCAAAATTTCTTTGCACAAAAGGCAATCCCCAACCTGTACTCGATTGTGCAAAAGGAAGTAACCTTACCATGGGTCCCAGCCGCACGTCTTGTAATTCTCTGTCTGTGAAATTATATATCTATCAAATCTATCTATTTATCTATCAAATCTATCTAACTATCTATCGTATCTATCAAATGTATATAGCATCTATTGATCTATGTAATCTATGTATCTATCTATCAAATCTATCTATCTCGTGGCCGGACAGTTTTGTGACAGCCACTTGTGTTTCGGCCAAATGTCCGTCGGCCAAATGTCCGTCGGCTAAAAGTCCGGCCACGATTGCACGCGCAGTTCCCCAAATTTGAAGTAGGAGGACCGACCAAGCATCTTTTTCCATCTCCCGGTTCATAAAATCCATGCCATATACACGTCCCCTGGCGCCGCAACTGCCTCTGGGAAACTTACCATGGGTCCCAGACCACACGTCTTGTAATTCTCTGTCTGGGAAATTATATATTTATCAAATCTATCTATTTATCTATCAAATCTATCTAACTATCAATCGTATCTATCAAATGTATATTGCATCTATTGATCTATGTAATTCATATCTATCAAATGTATATTGCATCTATTGAGCTATGTAATTCGTATCTATCAAATGTATATTGCATCTATTGATCTATGTAATTTGTATCTATCAAATGTATATTGCATCTATTGATCTATGTAATCTATGTATCTATCTATCAAATCTATCTATCTCATGGCCGGACTGTTTTGTGACAGCCACTTGTGTTTCGGCCAAATTTGAAGTAGGAGGACCGTCCAAGCATCTTTTTCCATCTCCCGATTCCTAAAATCCATGCCATATACACCTCCCCCGATAGGGGGAGTAACAGGTATTAAACTGATCAGAAAAGTACTACTTAACACACCACTCATATCTGGTGGCACAATAGATTGCACGCGCAGTGCCCCAAATTTGAAGTAGGAGGACCGACCAAGCATCTTTTTCCATCTCCCAGTTCCTAAAATCCATGCCATATACACGTCCCCTGGCGCCGCAACTGCCTCTGGGAACCTTACAATGGGTCCCAGACTGCACGTCTTGTAATTCTCTGTCTGGGAAATTATATATTTATCAAATCTATGTATTTATCTATCAAATCTATCTAACTATCAATCGTATCTATCAAATGTATATTGCATCTATTGATCTATGTAATCTATGTATTTATCTATCAAATCTATCTATCTCATGGCCGGACTGTTTTGTGACAGCCACTTGTGTTTTGGCCAAATGCCCGTCGGACAAATGTCCGTCAGCCAAATGTCCGTCGGCTAAAAGTCCGACCACGATTGCACGTGCAGTGCCCCAAATTTGAAGTTGGAGGACCGACCAAGCATCTTTTTCCATCTCCCGGTTCCTAAAATCCATGCCATATACACATCCCCGGATAGGGGACACCGCAGTGGAAGGTACCCGGCCAAAATTTCTTTGCACAAAAGGCAATCCCCAACCTGTACTCAATTGTGCAAAAGGAAGTAACCTTACCATGGGTCCCAGCCGCACGTCTTGTAATTCTCTGTCTGTGAAATTATATATCTATCAAATCTATCTATTTATCTATCAAATCTATCTAACTATCTATCGTATCTATCAAATGTATATTGCATCTATTGATCTATGTAATCTATGTATCTATCTATCAAATCTATCTATCGCGTGGCTGGACGGTTTTGTGACAGCCACTTGTGTTTCGGCCAAATGTCCATCGGCCAAATGTCCGTCGGCTAAAAGTCCGGCCACGATTGCACGCGCAGTGCCCCAAATTTGAAGTAGGAGGACCGACCAAGCATCTTTTTCCATCTCCCGGTTCCTAAAATCCATGCCATATACACGTCCCCTGGCGCGGCAACTGCCTCTGGGAAACATACCATGGGTCCCAGACAACACGTCTTGTAATTCTCTGTTTGGGAAATTATATATCTATCAAATCTATCTATTTATCTATCAAATCTATCTAACTATCAATCGTATCTATCAAATGTATATTGCATCTATTGATCTATGTAATCTATGTATCTATCTATCAAATCTATCTATCTCGTGGCCGGACTGTTTTATGACAGCCACTTGTGTTTCGGCCAAATTTGAAGTAGGAGGACCGACCAAGCATATTTTTCCATCTCCCGGTTCCTAAAATCCATGCCATATACACCTCCCCTGATAGGGGAAGTAACAGGTATTAAACTGATCAGAATAGTACTACTTAACACACCACTCATATCAGGTGGCACAATAGATTGCACACGCAGTGCCCCAAATTTGAAACAGGAGGACCAAACAAGCATCTTTTTCCATCTCCCGGTTCCTAAAATCCATGCCATATACACCTCCCCCGATATGGGGAGTAACAGGTATTAAACTGATCAGAATAGTACTACTTAACACACCACTCACATCTGGTGGCACAATAGATTGCACGTGCAGTGCCCCAAATTTGAAGTAGGAGGACCGACCAAGCATCTCTTTCCATCTTCCGATTCCGAAAATCCATGCCATATACACGTCCCCTGGTGCCACAACTGCCTCTGGGAACCTTACCATGGGTCCCAGACCGCACGTCTTGTAATTCTATGTCTGGGAAATTATATATTTATCAAATCTATCTATTTATCTATCAAATCTATCTAACTATCAATCGTATCTATCAAATGTATATTGCATCTATTGATCTATGTAATCTATGTATCTATCTATCTATCAAATCTATCTATCTCGTGGTTGTGCAAATGGACTGTTTGCGGTTGTTTGTGGTGAGTTACACAGGGAGTTTGGTCTGTCACTGTGAAGCGGGCGTAACCCTTACACTACCTGATCAATACAACATCATACCTGATGTTTTAAAGCACGTTATTCTAAACAATTTAGGAATGTTAGGTGATTTATGCCCTTTATGGCTTAAAACCAGACTCTGCATCAACTATGTAATTTTCTGTGGGAGTTTTGCCATGGATCCCCCTCCGGCATGCCAAAGTCCAGGTGTTAGTCCCCTTGAAACAACTTTTCCATCACTATTGTGGCCAGAAAGAGTCCCTGTTGGTTTTAAAGTTCGCCTGCCTATTGAAGTCAATTGCGGTTCGCCCGGTTTGCAAACAGTTGCTGAAGTTCGAGTTCGCCGTTCGCGAACCGAAATTTTAAGGTTCGCGACATCACTACAGCTTGATTGATCAAGCAAAGTAGTGAAATGAGAGCAGATTTAAGTAAGATGATGATGATGTCACTTAGGAGGTGGATCTGTATTAGTTAAGGTGGTATAATGTAGTTTGGAAACAGCATATGTTACACATTGGAACAGTTCCTCTTCGTTCGTATGAACTGTCCCTTTGCTATGGCAAAAGGAACCCTTCTAGGGTGGCAACTTCTTCCATGTAATAGGGTATTGCCTGATATAGGCTTCCTGTAGATGACAAAACCAATTAATTTATAGTGTCTGCTTTCAAAGTGACATCCATAAAGTTGATATTGTTTTTGTTAAATTCATGTGTGAATTTTAAACCCCAAGGATTTTCATTTAGATATTCAGCAAAATACTTGGCTCTCTCACTACCTCCTGTCCACACAAAAATAAGATTGTTTATAAAACAATGGTAAATCTTAATGTTCTCAAAAATCAGATTATCGTTACTATAAATGTAGGTGGCTTCCCACAATCCCATCACCAAATTTGCATAAGAAGGTGCAAATTTTGCACCCATGGCTGTACCTCGGGACTGTAAATAACAATTGCCATTAAAAGAAAAATAATTTTGAGTTAATAAAAAACGTGTAACAGAGAGTAAATAATTTACAAATTCAGCCTAATAGTTGGTTTTTGTGGTTAGTAAATATTTAATTGCTTCCAATCCCATATTATGCGGGATTGATTAATAAAGAGGTACCACATCAATTGTCAGCCAGGCATATCCTGGTTGCCATCTCACTTTTGCCATTTTTTGTAATAGGTGCTTAGTATCTCTTAGATAACTATGTAATCTCAATACCATAGGATGTAAGATGCTGTCAAGCCATTCCGATAAAGGTTCTAGAATGGACCCTATGCCAGACACAATGGGTCTGCCCTTTACAAGTTCAATGGATTTATGAAATGTGGGTAATATATGTAAAATAGGGGTTATAAGTTAATTAACCTTCAAGAATTCATAAGTGTTCCGATCAAAATGACCATAATAAAGCCCGTCATTAAGCAATGAAAACAATTTAATTTGAAAGTGCCGGGTGAGATTTCCCATCAGTAGTTTATAATCATCAGTATTAGAAATTTGTCTTAGGATTTCATTCCGATATGAGTTGACATCCCACACCACTACACTGCCACCCTTATCCGCTGCCTTGATGACTAAGTCATGATTATTTTTGAGAGCATTAAGTGCTAACCTGTCCTCTTTGGATAGATTAGGGTGGCATTGTTGTGGCTTAGAGGACAGATTAACCAAATATGTCTCTATTCTCTTCTTGAAATTAACTAATATGTCTCCTCTACTTTGTACCGGATAAAAAAGAGATTTAGGTTTAAAACCTTGATGTGAATTTATCACACCCGGAATAGGGGAGCTTTCTTGTTCTAATGAAACCAAGGACTGTAAATCTCTATCTTCTGAGAAGTGCAGAAAGGGAACATCATCACTATGTGATGATTCATAAACAGATTGAGAGGCATCGTCTTCCTCATGTAGAAAGTAATGTTTTCTTAAAGTGAATTGTCTGATGAGTCTATTGACATCAACAAGTGTCTCGAATAAATTAAACCTGGATGAAGGAACAAAACCCAACCCTAAACTTAAAAGTCTCTTTTGGATGTCACTTAATTCATATTTAGTCAAATGTATTACATTTGTTGATACTTTTGATGGTACTTGCTCTGTCTGTTGTTTTTTATCTGTCTCTGTGGATATCTTCACTGAGTATTTTTTGGAATTGCTCCGCCCTCTGCCCCCCCTCCGCCTCCTTTTATTGGGTTTCCTGTGGGAAGCTGAAAAACCTGATCAAATTCATCCTTATTGATGTCTACATTGCCTAAATTAGTACTTGATGTCGAACCAGATTGGCTATTGCTTGTTGAGGGATCTATCTGTGCACTAAAGACAACTGTCTTTTTGGATTGTCTCTGGGGCTTTAATATGGACTTGACAACATTGTCACTAATGTCTTGTGCTACTTTTTCTATTGTGTCATTATCTGTGTTATCAGAATTATCCCCTGAATTTGTGTTACCTGATGAGATTGCATCTGAGGCAGTGGCATTATTTCTGTTATTATTCCTAGTTTGCCATCTTCGCCCTGTATTTCTATTTCTAGACCTACTTCTTGAGCGTTTCTGCCAAATATACACTTTGTCTTGATTGAAATCTGACATATCTCTAGCAAATTATTCCTGTTTATTTTTAATCAAATCCTTATTTAATGGGGCAATGGCGTCCTTCAGAATACTGTCATATTGTTTATATTTGATTTCCAGATGACATAAATCCAGTTATTTTTGTAAGATTTCTATCTGCTCCCTGACAAGTCTAAGTTGTTCATCCTTATACTCTATGATAAGCTCCATGAGCCTAAATGAACAATCAGATAAGCTGTTGTTCTATTTATCTATAAAGGCTTTATTATTAGTACTAAACGTAGGAAATTTTCTCAGTCTTAGCCCCTGGGTATAATTCTTAAATGGATATATCGTTCTAATGTCCACTTATCCCACTTTAATTTAGTTTCTTTTTTCATTAATTGTTCCATATTAAGAAACATATCACCCAGAGGGTTAACACTTCCACTAAAGATCCTTTCAAAATCTTTTTCTAACTCTTCTAATTCAACTATAGAGGTGAGTGAATAGAACTCTGTCTGTTCACTTTCTGTTGGTTGAGACATCTTATACCCTGGGATACTAACACTCCCCAATTATTATAAATCTGAGATATATCTAGAAACAGCAAAATGAGTCGAATAGCAGAAATAGTATAACGTTATTATAAACATATATGGAATATCGCTATGGACTTTGCTAGGCAATATAATTAATAGATTTTAAATACGTTTATTTAAAGGTGTATATATGTATATATAGTAAATACATACACAATCAAGTGGGACAACATAAATAATTGGATACCAAAGTGAGAATAGTCTTAGTACATATTAAGTATTTATACAATGTGCAACAATTGATAATGTAAGACAAATATTTCTATACCCAGTGAATCAAGTATATGCGGTATGTCCAAAGCTATAAAAAAGTAAGATGAATAAAAGAAGTGAGCGCCTAAAAGGTAGAGGTGGATACATACAATATAACAATTTAATTTGACACAATCATAAAAAGATATGTAGCGAAGTTATAACTTGTTTAAAAATCATGGATCCATGAATACATTGATTAAAAATAACAAATGTATAAACTTATATAAGAGAAATTAAAAATAAATAATAATAATATTGTTGACAGGTAGTTAAAACCACGACATATTGAAAAGAGTTATAAAATACTGTTCCTAAATTTGAGTGTCCTGGATGTAGATGTGAGAAAACTGTCCAGTAAAAAAATCCCAATAGTTAGCATAGTCCAAATTATAAATATGGTGTATATATCCAAGAAGGTGAATGTGTTGATTTGTCCAAGTAAATAGTCTGGGTGAAAGAAAAGCTCTTTGGTTGTTCAGTGTTGAAAAACCATAAAAAATGTGATCTCCAATAATTCCAATAAACAAAAATAAACCAAATTTGGACAAAAATGCAAAAATGGCAAAAAGCAAAAATATGTGAAATAAAAAGTGTAAAAAATAAAAAACAAAATAGTGATCAAAAAATGTGATACAAAATGTGTTAGAGAATAAAAGTAAAAAAGTGGAGGTAGTTCATAAGTGATGACTTATGCTTAGAATCCCATTGTTAGTTGTGATATACCTAAAAATTCCTGTAATAAAGGGAAAGAAAACAATACTGTAGACAAATTGAAAACTCCTTATTAAGGGAATCAGTAATTATCTCACCAATTATATGTTGAAGCATTTCGGCCTGAAAACAGGCCTTTTTCAAGACTGAATAACTATGTGAGATATGTTGCTTTATATAGGGTAGGTAATCCAATAAACTATTAGTGTTTGGGCGCCAAAAAATTCTTTACTTCCTTAAGGACCGCCCTAATGATCAAAGAAGTCAGGAGAGCTGACCGTAAAGATCTTATAAAATATAAAAACAAGCAGACAAAACAACATCCAGACAATACCATTAATGTTCCAATGATCACTGAATATTGTGAAAACAAACATATCATAGAAAAAATATTTAAGCGACATTGGTCATTACTAAAAGAAGACAATACAATTGGAGAAAGACTGACTCCCCATCCTAAGTTAAAATACAGGAAAACTAATAATTTAAGAAATATGATAGCCACAAGTGTCCCCAGACAAAAAAGACAAAATATGACAAATATATTTGGTAATGACATCAGAGTTTTTTTTTCCCCTGCCCAAGTTGTAAGGCATGTAAAAATGGTTTGAAAACCAACCATTTATTTTCATGTTTTAAACAAGAGAAATATAACATTCAAAGTCTGGTCAGATGTTGAGACAGAGGTGTCATCTATTTGATACAATGCTCTTGCGGTTTACAATACATAGGACAGACCTCTAGAATGTTAAGGGACAGAATTAGAGAACATATATCGTGCATAGAAAAAAAGAACATAGACACTGCACTATATAAGCATTTTGCATTAAAACATGGTGGGAACGTCAAAGATTTCAAATTCTTTGGGATTCAACAAGTAAACAGGAATTGGAGAGGGGGCAATTACGAACAGAAACTACTTTTTAATGAATCCAAATGGATATTCACCTTAGATTGCCTGTATCCAAAAGGACTTATCACAGGATTTATCACATCTTTTGTAACTTAAGAAATAACCAGGCAAATATAAAAACTTCTATGAACTTCTTTGGGAAGGACAATAAAGGACAACCTCACAAGTTATCACACCTAATCTTGTTACTAGGGAGGTTGAAAATATTAAATATTAAAAATTTGAAATAAATTTGACACTATTTATATCCCTTCACGATTTTGACCCTTGTCTTTTACTGAAAAGTTACCCAATTTTAGGCATGTTACCCAATAGTGTAAATTGGGAAGGATTAGATTAAAGAAACAGGTTAACAATAGTGATGTCGCGAACTGAAAATTTTCCGTTCGCGAACGGCGAACGCGAACGTCCGCAACTGTTTGTGAACGGGTGAACCGGGTGAACCGCCATTGACTTCAATAGGCAGGCGAATTTTAAAACCCACAGGGACTCTTTCTGGCCACAATAGTGATGGAAAAGTTGTTTCAAGGGGACTAACACCTGGACTGTGGCATGCCGGAGGGGGATCCATGGCAAAACTCCCACAGAAAATTACATAGTTGATGCAGAGTCTGGTTTTAAGCCATAAAGGGCATAAATCACCTAACATTCCTAAATTGCAAATTTGGTGATGGGATTGTGGGAAGCCACCTACATTTATAGTAACGATAATCTGATTTTTGAGAACATTAAGATTTACCATTGTTTTATAAACAATCTTATTTTTGTGTGGACAGGAGGTAGTGAGAGAGCCAAGTATTTTGCTGAATATCTAAATGAAAATCCTTGGGGTTTAAAATTCACACATGAATTTAACAAAAACAATATCAACTTTATGGATGTCACTTTGAAAGCAGACACTATAAATTAATTGGTTTTGTCATCTACAGGAAGCCTATATCAGGCAATACCCTATTACATGGAAGAAGTTGCCACCCTAGAAGGGTTCCTTTTGCCATAGCAAAGGGACAGTTCATACGAACGAAGAGGAACTGTTCCAATGTGTAACATATGCTGTTTCCAAACTACATTATACCACCTTAACTAATACAGATCCACCTCCTAAGTGACATCATCATCATCTTACTTAAATCTGCTCTCATTTCACTACTTTGCTTGATCAATCAAGCTGTAGTGATGTCGCGAACCTTAAAATTTCGGTTCGCGAACGGTGAACTCGAACTTCAGCAACTGTTTGCGAACCGGGCGAACCGCCATTGACTTCAATAGGCAGGCGAACTTTAAAACCAACAGGGACTCTTTCTGGCCACAATAGTGATGGAAAAGTTGTTTCAAGGGGACTAACACCTGGACTTTGGCATGCCGGAGGGGGATCCATGGCAAAACTCCCACAGAAAATTACATAGTTGATGCAGAGTCTGGTTTTAAGCCATAAAGGGCATAAATCACCTAACATTCCTAAATTGTTTGGGATAACGTGCTTTAAAACATCAGGTATGATGTTGTATCGATCAGGTAGTGTAAGGGTTATGCCCGCTTCACAGTGACAGACCAAACTCCCTGTTTAACGCACCGCAAACAACAGCAAACAGTCTATTTGCACAACCACGAGATAGATAGATTTGATAGATACATAGATACATAGATTAGATAGATAGATCAATAGATGCAATATACATTTGATAGATACGATAGATGATAGATAGATAGATAAATTTGATAGATAAATAGATAGATTTGATAGATAGATAATTTCCCAGACAGAGAATTACAAGATGTGCGGTCTGGGACCCATGGCAAGGGGGTGACTTTGTGACATTGGCTTCTTACGCTCAAACATGTCCTTGACAGACACCTGACTGTGGGCAGATGAGCAGGAAATGCTCTGGAAGAGAGACGGAGTGGCGGATGGTTGAGAGGGGGCAAGGAGGACAGCAGTGGTTGATGTGGCTGAAGATGCTGGACCAGGAGGAGGATGGTGGCTTTGAGTTTGTGTGCTGCTTGTACTCATGTGTTGATCCCATAGGCGTTTGTGATGTTCGATCATGTGCCTTCGCAAAGCAGTTGTACCTAGGTGGGTGTTGGAATTCCCACAACTCAGTTTCTTTTGGCACAGGTTGCAAATGGCATCACTGTTGTCAGAGGCAGACACACAAAAAAAATGCCACACTGCTGAGCTCTGTGATGACGGCAATCTGGTGGTGGCAACAGCATGTGTTGATTGGCGTGCTGTCTGGCTGACCCTGGGTGCCGATGCATGCTGTCTGACTGTGCCACTAGCTCCTTGCGACGACCTCCCCCTGCTTCCAACTCGTCTCCTCCTCCTCCTCTCTGTCTCCCCATCTGAACTTTCCCCCTGTTCTTTTTCTCTTCTAACGGGCACCCACGTGACATACACGGACACATCGTCATCATCAACCGATTCACTTGTATCTGACAAATCAACAAAGAAAGCAGCAGCGGGTACAACATCATCATCATCACACCATACGTCCATGTCTGTAATGCTGCCTGACTGAGACATATCACTGTTATCTACATCCTCTGTCAATGATGGTTGCGCATCACTCATTTCTTCCAAATGATGTGGAAATAACTCCTCTGCCAGATCAAGTGAAGCGGTTGTGGTGCTAGTTTTGGTGGTGGCGGCAGGCAGGCGAGCGGTAAATTGAGAGGTGCCCGTAGATAAGCTGGAGGGGCATGGTGCGTCAAGGTTCGGAGCGGAAGCTATAGAAGATTGGGTGTCCTGTGTTAAAAAGTCAACTATGTCCTCCTCAGAACTTTTCGAGTTCATGGTACGTGGCCTCTGAACACTGGCCATTATTCTAGGGCCTAAGGGAATCACAGCACCACAACCACGACGGCACCTGCGGGGTGGCCTGCCTCTGCCTGTCATTTTTTTTAAAATGTACACTTACAATACTATTAAACAAGATATAAGTGGTGCCACTGGGCAAGTGGGCACAGTATACGCTTTGAGTCTGACACAAAAAAGCAGACTGATGTTTCACAGTCCAAAAAGTTTAATTTTTTGTAAATTTACACTTACACTACTATTAAACAAGATATGAGTGGTGGCACTGGGCAAGTGGGCACAGTATACACTGTGAGCCTGGCACACACGCTGGCAGGCAGGCAACTGCAATTAGATTAAACTAGCAGACTGATGTTTCACAGTCAAAAAAGTTTTTTTTTTTAAATTTACACTACTGTTACAACAGATATGAGTGGTGGCACTGTGGGCAAGTGGGCCTGGCACACACGCTGGCAGGCAGGCAACTGCAATTAGATTACATAAGCAGACTGATGTTTCACAGTCAAAAAAGTTTTTTTTTTTTAAATTTACACTAATGTTACACCAGATATGAGTGGTGGCACTGTGGGCAAGTGGGCCTGGCACACACACTGGCAGGCAGGCAGGCAACTGCAATTAGATTACACTAGCAGACTGATGTTTAACAGTCAAAAAAGTTTTGTTTTTTTTAAATTTACACTACTGTTACAACAGATATGAGTGGTGGCACTGTGGGCAAGTGGGCCTGGCACACATGCTGGCAGGCAGGCAACTGCAATTAGATTACACTAGCAGACTGATGTTTCACAGTCAAAAAAGTTTTTTTTTTTAAATTTACACTACTGTTACAACAGATATAAGTGGTGGCACTGTGGGCAAGTAAGCCTGGCACACACGCTGGCAGGCAGGCAACTGCAATTAGATTACACAAGCAGACTGATGTTTCACATTTCAATTTTTTTTTTTTACATTTACACTAATGTTACACCAGATATGAGAGGTGGCAACGGGCAAGTGGGAACAGTATACGCTGTGAGCCTGGCACACACGCTGGCAGGCAGGCAACTGCAATTACATTACAAATTAAAAAAAAAGCAGCTCTAAAAAGGTCTTTTTGGGGTGCTGTCCTTACAGCAGAGATCAGATGAGTCCTTCAGGACTGTAGTAGACACTGAATACACTAGCCTAGCTATCTATTTCCCTATTAAATCAGCAGCAGCTACACTGTCCCTCCTCTCACTAAGAAAGCAGCTTCTGAATGAATCTAAAATGTCTGCTGTCTAGGAGCTGGGAGGGTCTGGGAGGGAGGGTCTGCTGCTGATTAGCTGGAATGTGTCTGCAGACTGTGAGATACAGGGTCAAAGTTTACTCAATGATGACGGATAGGGGGCGGATCGAACATCGCATATGTTCGCCCGCCGTTGCGAACGCAAACAAGCTATGATCGCCGGGGACCATTCGCCGGCAAACTATTCGGGACATCACTAGTTAACACCACTTACATTATTAACTAATAACTATCTATTAAGTACCCCTAAATATCAGACATTTATCCTGTACATGTTGACTGCTCCCACATGTATTCACTCCACCTACTCTGTCCATTGCATCTGATATAGATTTTAAATCACACATTTTAAGTCAATTATTTTAGTCAATTGTTATTTGAATATATACTGCATTCTAATTTATATTGTTTTTTATTGAGTTGTTTTTTAATAAGTATATGGAATTACATTCCTTTAATTCTATAATGTCTCAATTTTATTGTCTAAATTCTCTAATAGAAATATTCTGGAATATTCTATAATAGGGATGTATATGGTATTAGAAATATGTCTATCTTAGATATGTCTTTTTCAAATATGTTTTTAAATATATCTTTTTAAATATGTCATTTTAAATTTGCCTTTTTCTAATATGTCCGTTTAAAATACGGAACCGAATAGGGAATTCGCAAGTTTATTATGGTCACATCTTTTTGTTATTATTTGGAATCTTACCTTTATGATAGATTTAACATACAATCTATTTCATGCCCAATTATATCCATGTATGGTAATATTATAATGTCAATAATTGCCCACATTCCTTGACGTATTTATTTATTTATTTATTTAATAGTACATTTATGTACCCACTTAGCCCTTACATCACAGTAATGCTGGCATATATATAACTGATGATTATATTGAGCATACAAAGCTATTTTAATGTCTGTGTAAGTTAGACAATACAGGGAGTGCAGAATTATTAGGCAAGTTGGATTTTTGAGGATTAATTTTATTATTGAACAACAACCATGTTCTCAATGAATCCAAAAAACTCATTAATATCAAAGCTGAATATTTTTGGAAGTAGTTTTTAGTTTGTTTTTAGTTTTAGCTATTTTAGGGGGATATCTGTGTGTGCAGGTAACTATTACTGTGCATAATTATTAGGCAACTTAACAAAAAACAAATATATACCCATTTCAATTATTTATTTTTACCAGTGAAACCAATATAACATCTCAACATTCACAAATATACATTTCTGACATTCAAAAACAAAACAAATCAGTGACCAATATAGCCACCTTTCTTTGCAAGGACACTCAAAAGCCTGCCATCCATGGATTCTGTCAGTGTTTTGATCTGTTCACCATCAACATTGCGTGCAGCAGCAACCACAGCCTCCCAGACACTGTTCAGAGAGGTGTACTGTTTTCCCTCCTTGTAAATCTCACATTTGATGATGGACCACAGGTTCTCAATGGGGTTCAGATCAGGTGAACAAGGAGGCCATGTCATTAGATTTTCTTCTTTTATACCCTTTCTTGCCAGCCACGCTGTGGAGTACTTGGACGCGTGTGATGGAGCATTGTCCTGCATGAAAATCATGTTTTTCTTGAAGGATGCAGACTTCTTCCTGTACCACTGCTTGAAGAAGGTGTCTTCCAGAAACTGGCAGTAGGACTGGGAGTTGAGCTTGACTCCATCCTCAACCTGAAAAGGCCCCACAAGCTCATCTTTGATGATACCAGCCCAAACCAGTACTCCACCTCCACCTTGCTGGCGTCTGAGTCGTACTGGAGCTCTCTGCCCTTTACCAATTCAGCCACGGGCCCATCCATCTGGCCCATCAAGACTCACTCTCATTTCATCAGTCCATAAAACCTTAGAAAAATCAGTCTTGAGATATTTCTTGGCCCAGTCTTGACGTTTCAGCTTGTGTGTCTTGTTCAGTGGTGGTCGTCTTTCAGCCTTTCTTACCTTGGCCATGTCTCTGAGTATTGCACACCTTGTGCTTTTGGGCACTCCAGTGATGTTGCAGCTCTGAAATATGGCCAAACTGGTGGCAAGTGGCATCTTGGCAGCTGCACGCTTGACTTTTCTCAGTTCATGGGCAGTTATTTTGCGCCTTGGTTTTTCCACACGCTTCTTGCGACCCTGTTGACTATTTTGAATTAAACGCTTGATTGTTCGATGATCACGCTTCAGAAGCTTTGCAATTTTAAGAGTGCTGCATCCCTCTGCAAGATATCTCACTATTTTTTACTTTTCTGAGCCTGTCAAGTCCTTCTTTTGACCCATTTTGCCAAAGGAAAGGAAGTTGCCTAATAATTATGCACACCTGATATAGGGTGTTGATGTCATTAGACCACACCCCTTCTCATTACAGAGATGCACATCACCTAATATGCTTAATTGGTAGTAGGCTTTTGAGCCTATACAGCTTGGAGTAAGACAACATGCATAAAGAGGATGATGTGGTCAAAATACTCATTTGCCTAATAATTCTGCACTCCCTGTATATCGAGACTGCCTCATGTTTACAACAACCTGCCACGTAACTGATAGATCAAAACAACCGGCGAAACGGAAACCGGAAATTAACTTCTGGATATGACGTCACATACCCGATACCAGAATGTAAACAGAATTTGACGATCAGCAAGTAAATTAATACTTACTCTAAGGAAAACATTACGGAACAGACAAAAAAGGGCACTGTTAACACTAAAGGAATACTATTATAAATATAATAGATAAATTAATATAATTACTAAAAAAAAAAAATGGACGAAAAAACCTTTAAAAGTAAGAGGTTGCCCATACCCACAATCCATTTCATTAGGGCGGTCCTTAAGGAAGCAAAGAATTTTTTGGTGCCTGAACACTAATAGTTTATTGGATTACCTACCCTATATAAAGCAACATATCTCACATAGTTATACAGTCTTGAAAAAAGGCCTGTTATCAGGCCGAAACGCATCGACATATAATTGATGAGATAATTACTAATACCCTTAATAAGGAGTTTTCAATTTGTCTACAGTATTGTTTTCTTTCCCTTTATTACAGGAATTTTTAGGTATATCACAACTAACAATGGGATTCTAAGTATAAGTCATCACTTATGAACTACCTCCACTTTTTTACACATTTTTGATCACATTTTTTGATCACTATTTTGTTTTTTATTTTTTACACTTTTTATTTCACATATTTTTGCTTTTTTGCATTTTTGTCCAAATTTGGATTAGTTTTGTTTATTGGAATTATTGGAGATCACATTTTTTTATGGTTTTTCAACACTAAATAACCAAAGAGCTTTTCTTTCACCCAGACTATTTACTTGGACACATCAACATATTCACCTTCTTGGATATATATACACCATATTTATAATTTGGACCATCCTAACTATTGGGAGTTTTTTACTAGATGGTTTTCTCACATCCACATCCGGGACACTCAAATTTAGGAACAGTATTTTATAACTCTTTTCAATATGTCGTGGTTTTAACTACCTGTCAACAATATTATTATTATTTATTTTTAATGTCTCTTATATAAGTTTATACATCTGTTATTTTTAATCAATGTATTCATGGATCCATGATTTTTAAACAAGTTATAACTTTGCTATATAACTTTTTATGGTTGTGTCAAATTAAATTGTTATATTGTATACATCCACCTCTGCCTTTCAGGCGCTCACTTCTTTTATTCATCTTACTGACAAACTTAGGCTGACTAGGCATCCTTTTTGAAGAGAGCTGCAGGTGTAATTACTAGCGCTTAGACCCACCCACATTCTTACAAAGCTATAAAAAATCATGCTATCAGTTAGCTAATCCTCAATCAAATGTAATTGAATATGAACAATTCGGCAGGTTACAAAAATGTGCCTATTAAGAGAACCACTATATGCTATGTACAACTATGGATATGTAGCTACAATTCAAGAAATGGACGATAAGTAACTCTGGCAAATCTATTAATTAAGATATATTGTACTCAGAATGAAGTTTGAGAAATACTCAAACCATAGTATACAAGACTGGACAGAAATCTACGATACTAATAGACATTTGGAAATTAACTTAAACTAATATATATACTCACACAAGAGACTAGACTGGAAATCTATGAATCAAAACTAAACAATGAATCGCATGGATTGCCTACACTCAAACCACCAAACCACGTTTAGTGCATAGTATATGATGTATAATAGGTGAAATAAACTATGCCCAATGCATTCTAAAATATATATTGGGTATAACTGTATTGTATAATGTTATATCTTGATAACGCTTAAGACAAAGGATATATACACTGATGTATTGAAAATTATAGAGAGCTACTACTACTAAGATAATCTGCGCTATTTATATATCCAATACAAAAAAGGAAGAGAATGTATTGGACACACCCATTGAATTAACAGGAAAAGTACATAGTACAATTATACATGATTTAAAGTGCTATTATCACTTTATATGTTGGGTTGCTGCTGTAATACAATGTGCTAATGTTCCATTGAATGTGATTTGAGCAATACTTCAAATTACAGGACCAGTACATATTTGGGTAATACTCTAAAAACTAAGAACATGGGCACATAAATGACAGGCTGCATTAAGTATGGAGCAATATATATACCTAAATAGACCATTTACAGTTGACATAATTCAATCAATTAAACATTCATTCTTTCAGCCGAATATTTGAAACATATTATTGCACCTTTAATAGAATAGCACTGCTTATAGGAATCCAAGTCCGTCTTATTTAATATCTAGTTTCTTGTCATGAAATGTGTTCTTATATAATATAATTTAGCTTATCCTGACATATATATATATATATATATATATATATATATATATATATATTATATCATATTAAATGAAATTATTTATTTTGTTATATCATAAAATTCTTTCATTGCTGATCCACTATTCTTTTTCTTTCTCATTATTATGCAATTGTTTATATGACATATGATATATTTGGTGCCCAAATTCCAGCATAGGCTTATATTAATATATACAGTATATATATATATATATATATATATATATATATATATATATATATATATATATATATATATATATATATATATATATATATATATATATATATAACATATATTTTTTATCTGCCATGTTTATAATTGATTAATGTTTTTGATTCAACACTGTCTGTTTATTATTGTTTCATTATTGTGTTATTGTGCAAACATTGGTAATCACAGGGTTAAGTGATTTCTTTACCTGCAACTAATTTGAGACGATCACGTTATGTGAGAATAACCAATAGAGTTACAGCTGTGATTTTAAAAGACACATGTTCACCTGTTCAGGCACGTCTATGATTAAGGCTACCAAGCCGAAACATGTCAGGTGTGCTCTGACCGCTGTACTTTTGTTATTTTAATATGATCAATAAAGAAGATTTGCTTTTAAACGTTTTGGAGGGTGCCGGTACTTTCTTCATTTTTTGAACTGTTACCTTTTCTCCTTGAGAAAGTAAGTTTGCAGCTGCAACAGCTCACGGAGCACACAGCACATATCTGTCCTGGGCAAGTGACGTCATCTGCCTTAGCGGCAGCGTGATCCTCCAGCAGTTAGATCCTCAATCCTGGCAAGGTGCAAAGCTCTGAGGTGCGGGAACCATCCGCCCAAAATAGTACCAGAGAATAGAAGAGCCGCACACAGTTTAAATGTCCAACTTCGCAAATTTATTGCAACAAGTGAAAATTACCAACACAAACACAGATACAAGGTGTCTGACGCGTTTCCCGCCCTCTAGTGGCGCTTCATCAGAGACACTGATGAAGCGCCACTAGAGGGCGGGAAACGCATCAGACACCAGACACTGTGCAGTTATTACCAGTCACTCTGTATGTGCCACGTACTGGGGAGTCCATCCCTCCATAGCTGCACTGTTTATTGTTCAGCACCGGTTCAGTTGCCATTTGACCGTACTCAAACCTCCATTGCTCTTGACCTCACTCTCTGTCTCTTTTTGGATGGTGTTTGGCACATGTAACCCAAAGAAGTGTAATGAAGTGGCTAGAGCTGTAACCGCTTGTGTGTGACTTTTTACTAGATCATATAGATATATATATATATATATATATATATATATATATATATATAAAAATACTTAGAACAGATTCCCCAATATGCAGAACATTGGAATGTGAAATATTTACAGTAAATACACAGTATAACATTTTATTAAATATGAATATTGCATAAATATGCTTTTCCATATTTTCATTATTTGACTGCAAAGGACTCCAATGCACTTTTCCATATAGTCAGTGTGGATAGATGGAAACAAATCCTGCTCAGCACTAGTCTATATAAAAAGTGTAAGAACAAATCCTAATGCTGCTAGAGGCTAAATCCTATGAATCTCTGTACATAGGAAGATCTAAAATTATTGCAGAGACAAAATATGTGAATCCAGCACAGAAAGACTGTGTTGAAAAATAAATAAGAAGAATAACAATGTAGCCAAAACAAAGTTCAAGAGACACTAAACCCACATTTTTCTTTCATAATTCAGATAGAGCATGCAATTTTAAGCAATTTTCAAATTTAATCCTATTATCAATTTTTCTTTGTTCTCTTGCTAAGTTATTTGAAAAAGCAGAAATCTGAGCTAAAGAGCCGGGACATTTTTGGTTTAGCACCTGGGTTGCGCTTGCTAATTGGTGGCAAAATGTACCCACCAATTAGCAAGCGCTATCCAGGGTTCTGAACCAAAAATTGGCCGGCTCCTTTGCATAGTTTCCTGCTTTTTCAAATAAAGATTGCAGGAAAACAAAGAAAAAATGACAATAGGAGTCAATTATAAAGTATCTTACAATTGCTTGCTCTATCTGAGTCATGAAAGAAAAAAATTGGGTTTAGAATCCCTTAAGTGCTTTGTTACTTCGTAGCTGAGAGAGATACAGTCTTAAAGGTGGACAGTACAAATTAGGCAGAACTTGCAGCATACATTATCAGGTGAAATTCCTACTTCCAATCAGAGGCGTAACTAGAAACCACAGGGCCCAGGTGCAAGAATCTAAGAAGGCCCCCCCCCAAAAGCAGTGCAGCCCTGGTCAATAGCTAAGGTATTAATCATTTGATGGTCATGTGGCAGACAGGGGGTTAAAACTAGGTGCCCGCATACACATCTGCCACTCGTTTTACATCTTGCACTTACTTGCTAACTCTGGACCTCCAAGGTCTTTCTCTTCAGCCAGGGAAATTAGATTCTGATTAGAGGCTTTTCCCTCTATCCATGTTTTCCATGTTTGCTGTCTGAGCTGATCAATTTTCCTGCACAGCCCTTGTGAGTTTGCTGCCCCAATGCCACGGCCCAAGCCTTGCTGTCTTGCCTATAGACCTTATTGCATTACATACCTCAGTAGATCTAAGTAAGTGCCTAGTAGACTGTATACTGCTGCATTCATGTATACTGTACCCACTGTGACCGCTGCGCAGTGCCCCGGGTGCCCGGTATATAGACACTACTTGCACGCTGGGTGATGCCTCCCTGCATGGATGGAAGTAAAGTTTGTGCTGGTAGAGGAGGGTCCTTCTGTGTGAAGACCCCGCAGAGCCTTACACAAGCCCCCATAGCAGTGACCAGAGAAGGGGCGAGTTGCCTGGGGCCGGAAGCATTTTATCAGGACTACAGATCCCCATGGTGTTCCGGATGTCTCACTGTGATGTCACTAGTGAGCTGGCACTAAATAAGCATGCAACCTGCCCGGCAAATAAATAAGCATGGCCGCTACCCTGCAATAAATAAGCAAGCTACCAGCACCAGCACCGGTGATAAATAAGCAAGCTACCAGCACCAGCACCGGTGATAAATAAGCAAGCTACCAGCACCAGCACGCAAAATTCTGAAGAAAAAAAAAGTTGAAAAAAAAGATTGTTGTGCTGAAGCTGGGGCCCCCTGAGGGCGGGACCTTCTGGGCCCAGTTGTGGTCATGACCTCTGCACTATTAGTAGTTATGCCCCTGGCTACAGGTCCCCATGGTGTTCTGGATGTCTCAATGTGACATCACGTGCGAGCTGGCACTAAATAAGCATGCAACCCGCCTGGCAAATAAATAAGCACGGCCACTACCCGGCAAATAAATAAGTGCGGCCGCTACCCGGCAATAAATAAGCAAGCTATCAGCACCAGCACCGGCAATAAATAAGCAAGCTACCAGCACCAGCACCGGCAATAAATAAGCATACTATCAGCACCACCACCGGCAATAAATAAGCAAGCTACCAGCACCAGCATGCAAAATTCTGAAGAAAAAAAAAATGGAAAAAAAGGTTTTTGTGCTGAAGCTGGGGCCCCCTAAGGGCAGGACCTCCTGGGCCCGGTGACAACCTCTGCACCACCGGTAGTTACGCCGCTGCTTACAATCATATGAGGTAAGGATATGGTAGAGCGGAGGAGAAGGTGTCACCCACAACTGATGTCTTGTTCCTGATGTCAAATTTCAGGGGACAGCTTCTCACCACTTCAATGGAGGAGATAATCCACTTTCCTTAAGTATCATAAATGAGGTACGTTGAAAGCCTGACACCACGGAGTGTCACTGGCCTATACTCTGATGAAGAAGTCTGTGTGACTTTGAGATGCATCAGGAAACAAGCGGGTCTCCCAGTTTTTTAGATTTTTGTCCGTGGTCCCAGATTGTATTCACTTTGGGCACTCTGCTCCGTGGTATCACCTATAACAAACGTGTATGATTGAGGTTTGATTTTGTAAGTGTACCTTTTTCTTGCGCTTGTGTTTTGTATTAAAACTTTTTTACACTATTGTGGCGACTTTGTGTCTTCCCTTATGTCACACGCTCTCCAATGAGAAGATTCTTGGAATGTGAATTAAAGGGATCACTCCTTGAAGCACCACTACTGACTACAAAAGCACATGATCCACTTAAGAAAAGCAGAAAATCTCCTCCATTGAAGCAGTGAGAAGTCGTCCCCTCCAACTTGACATCAGGAACAAGTTAGCAGTTGTGGGTGACACCCTCTCCTCTGCTCTACCACATCCTTACCTCATATGATTGTAAGTAGGAATTTCACCTGATAATGTATGCTGCAAGTTCTGCCTAATTTGTACTGCCCACCTTTAAGACTGTTTCGCTCTCTGATACGCAGTAACGAAGCACTGAACTTTGTTTTTGCTACATTGCTATTCTTATTATTTATTTTTCAACACAGTCCTTCTGCACTGGATTCACATATTTTGTATTTTATATAAATATATATATGTGTGTGTGTGTGTTTATATGTGTATATATGTCTGTAAATATATAAATACATAAATACGTATGTACACACATATAAACATTTATATGACAACATAGGACCTTTAGTTGGACGGCAACTAGATGCTACTGTCAACAGTTGCGTTCAACAGTAAATAAGAACAAACCACCTTTGTATACTGTGTCCAGTAATCCAGCTTCCAGATTGGCCAAAGATCCATCATGGGACCTGGAACTCACTACTGTACGATCCAGGGTAAGCGCTGAAATGCCAAAGACATGCAAGCAAAACGGAGGGTCTAGATGTGAAGACAGTGGAGCTGCTAAGAAGTGGAGAAATCTGAAATAATTTATTTTGCATTCCGGGTGAGTGATTTACATTCGAGGAGCAACCTGAGTAAATTCCACAGGTGCACTTTTTCTTGCGATCCCCTTATTTTTCCCACACCCACCTATACCAAAACATCAGACTGTCTACTCTAAAATGATTCCACTGACAATATTATTCCACTAGTAAGATCTGATCCCCCAATACTGAACCATTCATATATGGATAGTCGAATGATTAGCTCAATGGCAATTTAGGATTTAATGTTATTTTACCACCGATTGTTGTTTTTAATAAATATATTGTTTTATTCCCATTACCGTGTATATACAGTACATGTTTTTTCTGTTTTAAATTTATAGCACCTCTTCTTAGCAGCTTGTTATAGCACGCCTTATATTTTGTTTTTCATTACATACTTTTTTAGACATGTATATGGATGTATCTCAATGTTAAAGCCCTTTGCCTGTTTGTTTTTTTGAACACCTGAGACCTCATATCTTTGAGCTCTAATAACTTCTTATTGCAAATGTTTCCAATAATTTGATTAGATGATGTTATTATGAGTTTAACTGTACTTTGTAATGTATTTTGTATGTATTTGTGACTATTGTTTGTTTTGTGAAACAGTTAACCAGAACTCTAAGGAACGTAAAGTATAATTGCGCTCAATCGATCACATTTACTTTCAACTTGAAATACACGCACAACACCAGACATGCGCAAACAAACGCAATTAACCCCTTTTTGCTCAAGCGTAACTATTACCACTCCATTTGTAATCTGGCTTAAATATTTTAAATAATTAGTTTTATGATGATAAATACATAAAAGTGCTTGATTTAGACCAGAGGTTAAAAATGACTATGATAGAACAGTCAGAAGTCAGACACAATATTATTAACTGACATTGTTTAAAAAATTGTTTTAGAAGGTAAGACTCATGAGGAAGGTGTTAGGTAGGTAAGATATTGTCAGGCTGAAGTAACACTCAGTCCTGGTATAGACCCAGTGGGTGAGTAGTGATTCAGTAACACATACTCTGTACACTGGAGGAGTCCAAGGAAAAGACTTTACAGGTAAAGATGGTCGGGCTAGCCAGGTAGCAACATATGATCAGAGACAAGACTAAATCTATGAGGCAGAAGAGTGGTCAAATCAAAGCCAGGGTCAGTAACTAATGATCTTAGACAATAACAACAAGTAGAAGTGTTCAACCAGGCACAAACAACAGCTAAGTAGTTTGTCTTTTTGTCCTCTGGCAAATTGCCATCCAGAACAGCCTCCTTTTGTCCAATGTTGGACAAAAGAAGAGAACTTTCCTAAAGTATGTCAGTCTGATCCCACCTTAACAGGTCAGTCAAGTCCTGAAATACCAGGTAATCCTCTGAACGAGGAACACTTCAACCCCAGAGGATTATTTCAGTCTTCTTTGTGCCTCGTCAATGAGGTGCAGCCATATTCCTCTAGGAACATTGGGCAGAGAGTCCACACCTGGTTTCCAAATCGATCATCTGTAGTTGTCATGTCCCTTGTTCCAGAGGAGAGTTGCCTGGTATTTCAGGGCTGGATTGACCTTACTCGTCAAGATCAGACTTATAAGCTTCTGGAAAGTTTTCCTCTGTGAAAAGCACAGCTTGGCTTAAAGAGGCTGCTCCTGGGTGGTAACGCCATAGAACAAGCCACTGAGCTGTTGTCTGTTTCTAGTAGAGCACTTCTCTCTCTGTAATGATCTAAGATAAGCTTAAAGGGTAAGGCAGAAGGATTATCCGGAAACAGGTCAAAGGTCATCAACAGTCCAAGCAAGGATGATATAAAATTGGCAGTCAGAAGTGGAGTCAAAAGTTCAAGCAGACGACAAAAATAAGGAATCAAACTAGCAAAAAAATCAGGTGCATCCTATATATAACATTCATCTTTCAGGTGATAAATGTCACTATCGTCATCAATAAATAGCATCAATAGGTGGGAAAAAGGGAGGCACAGAAGCAGACGTTGCAGAAAAAAACACAATCAAGGATAGTGCAAAAGAACGATGGGCCTTAGCTGGGCAGCCCAAAAACAACAGCAAACATGTAAGCAGAAGGACATGGCATCAAAAATGGGCATAAGAGACATGACCAAAAATATGTCAAATAAATTAAAGGAACACTGAACCCACATTTTTCCTTTCATGATTCAGATAGAGCATGACATTTTAAGAAACTTTCTAATTTACTCCTATTATCACTTTTTCTCTTGCTATCTTTATTTGAAAAAGGCATCTAAGCTTTTTTTTGGTTCAGTTTTCTGGACAGCACTTTTTTATTGGTGGGTGAATTTATCCACCAATCATCAAGAACAACCCAGGTTGTTCACCAAAAATGGGCCGGCATCTAAACTTGCATTTCAAATAAAGATACCAAGTGAATGAAGAAAATTTGATAATAGGAGTAAATTAGAAAGCTGCTTAAAATGTCATGCTCTATCTGAATCATAAAATAAAAAAAAATGGGTTCAGTGTCCCTTTAAGTAATAAGCAGGGTGCTTAAGACAGCAGACATTGTCTAATTAGTCTATTAAAGATGAAGCAAAAATCAGCACATTTTAAGCAGGTAATGCACCAAACTGTAAAACAGGCAGGTAATGTACAGGGGTAAAACAGGTATTGCCAAACACGCAAGTGGTATGGTCTATTTAACCCAATGGTCAGCATGTGTAAAAGGCTGGTAATGGCTAACTATAATTATAGGCAGGTAGTGGCTTGAATGTCAGTTAAATAATATGAAAGGTCAGTGGCTGGTGACCAAAATGACAGACAGGCAGGTTAGGTTAAGGCAAGGCTACCATAGATTGGGAGAGCTAAACTTTTATTTAGAGTTACAAAACTGGTTTTATATTTATTGATATTATTATTGTTACTTTTATATTTTATTAAGTTTGTATAACAGAATAATTCCCCTGAATTCCTATGGACTAATTCCCCAGATTTTAATTGTTGTGAGTAAATTTACTGTTTGCAACAGGGAGATTCCCCCGGAGGTCTATGGAAACAGTTATATAGGTCCTAAATCTCCTACAAAGTCAGAGACTGGGCTAAACAGGACCATGTCTAAATTACCAGGTAAGAAAACATCTGTATTCTAATCTATATTGCTTTGTAAGAAGGGGCTTCAGTTACTGGTTATGTATAGGATACCATATAAAAGGTCATCTGTATTCTAATCTACAGTGCTTTGTAAGAGGCTACAGGTACTGTTTATGTATAGGATACCATATCATAGGACATCTGTATTCTAATCTATAGTGCTTTGTAAGAGGCTACAGGTACTGTTTATGTATAGGATACCATATAAAAGGTCATCTGTATTCTAATCTATAGTGCTTTGTAAGAGGCTACAGGTACTGTTTATGTATAGGATACCATATAAAAGGTCATCTGTATTCTAATCTATAGTGCTTTGTAAGAGGCTACAGGTACTGTTTATGTATAGGATACCATATAAAATTACATCTGTATTCTAATCTATAGTGCTTTGTAAGAAGGGGCTACAGGTACTGTTTATGTATAGGATACCATATATAATTACATCTGTATTCTAATCTACAGTGCTTTGCAAGAGGCTACAGGTACTGTTTATGTATAGGATACCATATCATAGGACATCTGTATTCTAATCTATAGTGCTTTGTAAGAGGCTACAGGTACTGTTTATGTATAGGATACCATATAAAAGGTCATCTGTATTCTAATCTATAGTGCTTTGTAAGAAGGGGCTACAGGTACTGTTTATGTATAGGATACCATATCATAGGACATCTGTATTCTAATCTATAGTGCTTTGTAAGAAGGGGCTACAGGTACTGGTTATGTATAGGATACCATATAAAAGGTCATCTGTATTCTAATCTATAGTGCTTTGTAAGAAGGGGCTACAGGTACTGTTTATGTATAGGATACCATATATAATTACATCTGTATTCTAATCTATAGTGCTTTGTAAGAAGGGGCTACAGGTACTGGTTATGTATAGGATACCATATAAAAGGTCATCTGTATTCTAATCTACAGTGCTTTGTAAGAAGGGGCTACAGGTACTGTTTATGTATAGGATACTATATCATAGGACATCTGTATTCTAATCTATAGTGCTTTGTAAGAAGGGGCTACAGGTACTGTTTATGTATAGGATACCATATAAAATTACATCTGTATTCTAATCTATAGTGCTTTGTAAGAAGAGGCTACAGGTACTGTTTATGTATAGGATACCATATATAATTACATCTGTATTCTAATCTATAGTGCTTTGTAAGAAGGGGCTACAGGTACTGGTTATGTATAGGATACCATATAAAAGGTCATCTGTATTCTAATCTATAGTGCTTTGTAAGAAGAGGCTACAGGTACTGTTTATGTATAGGATACCATATATAATTACATCTGTATTCTAATCTATAGTGCTTTGTAAGAGGCTACAGGTACTGTTTATGTATAGGATACCATATCATAGGACATCTGTATTCTAATCTATAGTGCTTTGTAAGAGGCTACAGGTACTGTTTATGTATAGGATAACATATCATAGGACATCTGTATTCTAATCTATAGTGCTTTGTAAGGGGCTACAGGTACTGTTTATGTATAGGATACCATATCATAGGACATCTGTATTCTAATCTATAGTGCTTTGTAAGAAGGAGCTACAGGTACTGTTTATGTATAGGATACCATATCATAGGACATCTGTATTCTAATCTATAGTGCTTTGTAAGAGGCTACAGGTACTGTTTATGTATAGGATACCATATAAAAGGTCATCTGTATTCTAATCTATATTGCTTTGTAAGATGGGGCTACTGTTTATGCAATATATTTAGAGTGAAGCACAAATTAGTGCTCCAGCTTACAAGATAACTTTGCTAGAAGTAAGCTTTTTGTGCGCGTCAGGTTGCGTTCGTATTACAAATTGAAAATAAAAAGTTTGCACAGGTTTTTCTTAAAATTTTCAGATGGGTCACTTTACTGAATAGGCAACAGAGTATTCACCGACACCGAGATTATGCGTTTTGCAGTAACAGGGTGCTAACGCTTAGTTTCAGCTCACCGCTCACCTAAAGTAACGCTGGTATTACGTTTTTTTTTTCAACCCGGCGTTAGTCTCTAAAAAGTGAGCGGAGAGCAAAATTTAGCTCCACATCTCACCTCAATACCAGCGCTGCTTACGGTAGCGGTAAGCTGGCAAAATGTGCTCGTGCACGATTTCCCCATACGAATCAATGGGGCAGATTTGGCTGAAAAAAACCTAACACCTGCAAAAAAGTAGCGTTCAACTCCTAATGCAGCCCCATTGATTTCTATGGGGAAACACATTTTATGTCTACACTTAACACCCTAACATGAACCCTGAGTCTAAACACCCCTAATCTTACAATTATTAACCCCTAATCTGCTGCCCCGACATCGCCAACACCTGCATTATACTTATTAACCCCTAATCTGCCGCTCCGGACACCGCCGCCACCTACATTATACTTATGAACCCCTAATCTGCTGCCCCCAACATTGCCGAACCCTACATTATATTTATTAACCCATAATCTGCCCCCCCAACGTTGCCGCAACTTTATTAAATGTATTAACCCCTAATCTGCCGCCGCCAACGTCGCCGCCACTATAATAAAGTTATTAACCCCTAAACCTAAATCTAACCCTAACCCTAACTTAAATATAATTTAAATAAATATAAATAAAATAACTACAATTAAATAAATAATTCCTAATTAAAACTAAATACTTACCTATACAATAAACCCTAAGCTAGCTACAATATAACTAATAGTTACATAGTAGCTAGCTTAGGTTTTATTTTTATTTCACAGCTAAGTTTGTATTTATTTTAACTAATTGCTATATTAATTTATTATTTATTTTGTAGGCTATAGTTTTAATATTGATCTAAAAAATGTGTTTGTTTCACTTCTCCTATGGAGGCTTGGGTTAATACTTTTAGGTAATTTATGTGAGCTTTTGATTACTTTCTCTCACTCCCTATACTTCTATGGTGTCCCATGCTCTTAAAAGGGGGATTATCGGTTTTGCATCAAAAATCATAATAGGCAAATAATTATTTCCAATATTAACCAAGTTGAATCTTTGTTCTGGGGGACATGGGAATCAGAGAAAAGAATAAACATAAAACAATAAATATAATTTGACAAAATAAAGCTGCAGTTATCATTGCAAAATTATTTTTATATATGAATGTTTAAAATCATGTCGTTTACAATTTGTGTTTAGTGTCCCTTTAAATAAACAAGTTAACTAAAACTTAAAAACCCAATAAATAGTCATCATTTCTATTAAAATATAAATTTAATATAATGCAATAAAATGAACTCCATCTATACATGATGACGGATAAAAAAAAACACTGAAAAATCAATTTTTTTCATGCCCATAACTTGCATAGAATTAACCTTTTACCGCCGTTATGCCGTTGTATTCTGTGCTAACGGCGCTGGGCTTTAGCGACGTTAGGACAAAATACAACGTCATAGCCGTTGGATGTCCTGAAGCCAACTGCGCTTCCTGGAATTGATCGTGGTCTGGAGGGAGTTCCTAGCATCATAGGGATGCCCCCCAGACCCGATCCCATAATTAAAATCTTGCGATCGTGTGCACGTTATGACCCTGTCATGAAAGGGTTAAGAGTGTAAAACCAGAAAGCTTCCCTTCTCTTCAACAGAAGCTCTCTATAGACCCCTCTTCTAAATGTTTTATATAGTCAATTGCTTGAACACACAGCTGACATATATTGTGCCCATATTTAAGTTAATGTGAAGAAACTGGAGCTTACATATTTATACCTAATCTTACCTTTATGTTCATTAAAGGGATATGACACCCACATTTTTCTGTCATGATTTAGATAGAGCATGCAATTTTTAGCAACTAAATGTAGCCACCAATCAGCAAGCGCTACTCAGGTTGCTGAACCAAATATAGGATGGCTCCTAACCTTATATTCCTGTTTTGTTTTGTTTTCAAATAAATATACCAATAAAAAAAATGATAATAGGAGTAAATTAGAAAGTTGCTTAAAATTGCACGCTCTATCTGAATCATGAAATAAAAAAATTGGGTTGCATATCCCTTTAAACTGCTCTCTAACCTTATCTGTCATTTAGCCTACATAAACTCTCCCACACGGGTATTCTACATCAGTGTTAATTTCGTCGACTAAAACTAGACTAAAATGACTGTAAAACTAAAGGAATTCTGATGACTAAAATACGACTAAAACTAAAATGACATTTTAGTCAAAAGACTATGACTAAAACTAAATCAAAATGACATTTTAGTCAAAAGACTATGACTAAAACTAAATCAAAATGACATTTTAGTCAAAAGACTATGACTAAAACTAAATCAAAATTTGCTGACAAAAACTTTTATGCAAGTTGTTATAATCAATCCATATCTAATTACTGCTCTTTTGTAAAATTTACGAAACTTAATTTTATAAAATTTTAAGCTAAATAAAGACATGTTATATACCACAACAGTTAAATCTGTTAAATCTGTATTGCATGTTCAAACCTTAATACCATAAATAAAAAACAGGTTAATAAACCTTTACACCAGGAGTATATAATGAGTTTGGAAGTTCTAGAGCAGTGCTAATATCGTTGCCGAAACTTTTTCGAATTTGTGAACAATCAATTGATTCTTCCTATAGAAATAAGCATAACCCACAAGTATGGGTTTAAGTTATGCTGTGCCTGTGCTATCTGCAGAAACTTTTTGTTGTGTTGAGTTACTTGATACTTGTTTTAATTATTAACAGAGAACTGTTAAAGGTTTTATATTGGGTAATATGTTCAATTTAGCCAATACAGTTTACAGTTTATTTGTTTTATATTTTAAAGTTGCACTTCTGTTTGTTTATGAAACTTTGTTTTATTTAATTGTAAGTTTAATAAAGATGTTACGTATCACAACGGCTAAATCTGTGTCTGTATTGCATGTTTAAACCTTAATATCATAAATATTAACAGGTGTTATGTTTACTCCTGGAGTATGTAATCAGTTTGCAAATTATAGATAAATGCTTAAATAATGCATTACACTTTAACTAAACCCCTTAGATTTTAGTTGACTAAAATCTACTGGAGATTCAGTCGACTAAAACTAGACTAAAACTAAAACAATTTAGATGACTAAAATACGACTAAAACTAAAATGGCATTTTAGTCAAAAGACTAAAACTAAGACTAAATTGAAATTTGCCGTCAAAATTAACACTGTTCTACATAGATAGAGCATACGTTGTATTGTAAGTGTAATAACCACTAATATCATATTTCCTTCCTGTCTGGGAGTGTGTAAAACTAGAGCCTTTAACCATTAAATTACAATTATTGCAATGAAGGGAAGGAAAACATCCTTGTTTCCCTTCAGTGATGTAACTTTGTTTTAATGCTTTATAACCTAATATCATTATGTATCAATTTGTCTATAATGTCCTTCTCCTACTATAAGCCAACATGGGGGGCAAAAAGAACTCTTTGACAGTGGGTTACATTGTTTAAAGAGACATGAAATCAAACATTTTCATGATTCAAAAAGAGCATATAATTTTACCCAACTTTTCAATTTACTAATTGCTTTGTTCTCTCTTTATCCTTTGTTTAAAAGCAAACCTAGGTAGGCTCAGGAGCTAGGAGATAGCTGCCAATTAGTGGCTGCACATTTATTTATCTTGTGATTATGTTCAGCTAACTCCCAGTAGTGCATTACTGCTCCTTCCACAAAGGATAATGAGAGAATGAAGCAAAATTGACAGCATAACGTTGTTTAAAAACATATGCTCTATCTGAATCATGAAAGAAAAATGTTGTGCTTAATGTCCCTTTATTTGAAAAAGCAAGAATGTAAGCATAGGAGCGGGCCCATTTTTGGTTCAGAACCTGGGTAGCACTTTCTGATTGGTGTCTAAATTTAGCCATCCAATCAGCAAGCACTACCCAGATGATGAACCAAAAATGGGCCGGTTTCTCTGTTTACATTCAAATAAAGATAACAAGAGAACAAAGAAAAAATTATAATAGTAGTAAATTAGAATATTGCTTACAATTGCATGCTCTTTCTGAATCATAAACGTTCAATTTTGACTAAACTGTCCCTTTAAGTATCGACCAATGTTTTCTTATGAAAACCATAATGTTTTTATAATGTTTTGTTGATCTATAATAAACCTCGAACCACATATCTTTATCTCTTAGTATCCATTTTCTTTTTATCTTAATTTTTAGATCTGTTCAACACATATTGGACTAAATGTACGTTATAACCCCTTTCCAAAAATATTTTATCCTAAGGCTATCTTCTAATTTATTATGCTCAGACATTATTCTCTTAACTCGTACAAATTAGCTATTTGTGAGCAATCTAATGGTATTTCTAGGGTGAATGTTGTTATTATGCAAAATACTGTTCCTAACACGCCCCCCCCCCCTCTACATAGACTGTAGTGTCAAAAAAATACTGATTCCTCGCTACAAGTTAATGTTCATTTTATAGAATAGGTACTATAATTAAACTCCTGTACAAAAATTTCCAGGGATTCAATGTTACCACGCCACACCTCAACACACATTGTCTATGTAGCGCCACCATCTGGCTGCATCTTGTAAGAACAGTTTATTCTCATACACAAACTTTTCCACAAATGTGTTCATATATATGATTGCATATGTAAAGGTGACATTACATCCCATTGCTGTCCTCTCTTTCTGTAGAAAAAAAAGGTGTTGTCTTGAAACAAAAAATAGTTGTGATAAAAGACAATTTGTAACATTTCTTCATTAAATGTGCTTTTTGTTCCTCATTTAAATTCAGTACATTTGTCTAATGCGCTCCTCACTGCAGTGATTTTACCCTCATGTTTAATAGCAGTATACAGGCTACAGACATCAAGACTGCACAAAATAATCTTATCAGTATTTAATTGAATAGATCTCAACTCACTTCTAGAATTGTTAGTATAATATATGAATTTGAACTTATTACAAGGGGGTGTAATATCCTATCTAGAAAACTATAAACACAGAATCTCCACCTGCAACAATTGGCCTTCATTTTATGCAAACTATTTTTAATTAATTAACCGTTTTAGGATATGCACAGATCTCAACCTGTTTTATGTCCCTTTAACCCTTAAACCGCCATCCTCCAGCATCGCAACTAATAAATAAAGCTGTTAACCCCTAAACCACCGTTCCCCCACATCGTGACTACTAAAATAAACCTATTAAGCCCTAAACTGCCGTACCCCCACATAGTGACTACTAAATAAGACATATTCACCCCTAAACCGCCATCCCCCACATTGCTACTACTAAAATAAACCTATTAACCACTAACAAATTAAATTATCCACAATAAAAAATGTATTCCTTATCTAATACCCCATTTAAAAAAACACCCCAAAATAATCCCCCCCCCCTTTTGTGGGGCATTGCCCTAAAGATATTAGATATTTAAAAAAAATACAAAGTCCCCCCTAAAATTATACCCCCCCCACCCACCCAACACCATAAAATAAAAAGCACCTAACTAAAAAAAAATCTACCCATCTACTCACCATTACTGAAGTCTGGCACTGCATCATCTTCCAGCATAGAAAAGTCTTCATTCGGACGGATTAATTTTCTTCCATTGCGGGACCATCTTCTTTCTTCTTGCCAGAGGTGCGGAGTGGTCTTCTAAGGTGCAGATCCTGAGCGGTGGTCCTTGGTGGTGGTCATCAGCAATGTGGAGGGTCCTTTTCATGAGATTGTACACCGCACACTGAAGGTTGAATGCAAGGTACCCCTTTTATATTGGGCTACCCTTGCATTCCTACTGGCTAAAAAATTCAAATCAGCCAACAGGATGAGAGCTGCTTACATCCTATTGACTGATTTGATAAAAATCTAATCAGCCAACCGCCGCCGCCTAAGAGGACCACCGCTCCAGATCCACACCTCTGAAAACCGCTACACACATCCGGCAGGAAGTCGGTCATGCGATGGAAGCAGATGGATTCACCCGGATGAAGACTTTTTTGCTGTCTGGAAGAAGATGCATCGCCAAACTTTAGTAATGGCGAGTAACTATTTTGGGGTTGATGTTAGTTTTTTTGTTTGTTTTTTTAGGTGGGATTTTTTTTTTTAGATTAGGGCTTTTTTTATTTGTAAATGGGTAGATATATTTTTTTTTAGTTAGTTGCTTTTTATTTTGGGGGGCCTGGTGGGTTGGGGGTTGCAATTTAGGGGGGACTTTGTATTTTTTTTTAAGAGCTGATATCTTTAGGGAAGTGCCTTACAAAAGGCCCTTTTAAGGGCTATCGGTTGTTTATTGTTAGAGGGTTTTTTATTTTGGGTGACTTAGGAATAACTTTTTTTTTTGATAATTGAATTTGTTTTTATTATTATTATTTATTTTCTGTAATGTTTGTTTTTTGTAATCTTAGCTATTTTGTTATTCTTTTTGGTAATGTTAGTTATTTTGTTATTCTTTTTGGTAATGTTAGCTATTTTGTTATTCTTTTTGGTAATCTTAGCTATTTTGTTATTCTTTTTGGTAATGTTAGTTATTTTGTTATTCTTTTTGGTAATGTTAGTTATTTTGTGTAGCTTTAGATTTGTTGTTTTTTTTTTTTTTTTAATTTTTATTTGGGAATTCCATACAATACAAAATTCTTAAAAAAAAACATATTATTCAATTGTACAATAGCAGAGCCCTTTGGAGCCTTAAATAGTTACTAGAGCACCTATAGGACAAAAACAAATACAAAAACAAACAAAACAAAGAAAAAAATAAATAAATTATAATCTCTCCTATTAGCCCCGCTAGCTCATTTCTTCCCTGGCTGATAGTGGAATGATCTGATTTATTTTGGTCCAAAGATCATTCCCCATATAAAGAATAAATGCCTCCCAAATGTTTATGTAGTTGTTTATTCCATCTATTCTATAGAATTTTGTATCATGGACCTACAGGATAGGCTGTCTTGCTAAGACATTTTTAACTACACTAATTGAAGAGATTTCTTTAACAATCCAGTTTTTAAAGATTACTGATCTTGTAAGGATAATTACCCACTGGATAAATTTATAATCAGAGCTCCAATCTTCTACCCTTTTACCTAGAACTAAGAAAATTAGATATTTAACTTTTCCCCAAAGCTGCTTAAAGGGACATGAAACCCAAAGTTTTTCTTTCATGATTCAGATAGAGGGGCCTAGTTATCAAGCCGTCAACCTCAAATACGCTGGAATTCCGCAGCGTATTTGTGGCGAGGCTGATACGCCTTAGTTATCAAAGGCTCGAGACCGGCAAAAGTAGAATTTTGTGACGTAAGCATCAATCCGCCGGACTCAGTCCGACACAGATCGATTCTTACGTCACTCCAGATGTTCCGCACACAAGTGCGGCACATTCTCACTACTTTTGCTAGTTATCAAAAAACTAGCAGGTACGGTCGGCACTTTTACGGCCCAGCGTACCTGGTTTTCAATCCGCCACCCCTGGAGGCGGCGGATCCCATAGGAATCAATGGGAGTCTGACCATAGCGAAAGTACAAGTTCGCTGCTGACAGACATCCCATTGATTTCTATGGGAGCTGCCTACACCTAACATGTACCCCGAGTCTAAACACCACTAATCTGTCCCCCCTACACCGCCGCAACTAAATAAAGTTATTACCCCCTAAACCGCCGCTCCCGGAGCCCACCGCAAGCTACTCTATACATATTAACCCCTAAACCGCCGCTCCCGGAGCCCACCGCAACTATAATAAATGTATTAACCCCTAAACCGCTGCTCCCTGAACCCGCCGCAACCTATATTAAATGTATTAACCCCTATCCTGCCCCCCCTACACCGTCGCCACCTATAATAAATGTATTAACCCCTAATCTGCCCCCCTACACCGTCGCCACCTATAATAAATTTATTAACCCCTATCCTGCCCCCCACTACGCCGCCGCCACTGTAATAAAATTATTAACCCCTAAACCTAAGTCTAACCCTAACCCTAACGCCCCCCTAACTTAAATATTAATTAAATAAATCTAAATAAATTAACTCTTATTAACTAAATGAATCCTATTTAAAACTAAATACTTACCTTTAAAATAAACCCTAATATAGCTACAATATAAATAATAATTATATTCTAGCTATCTTAGGATTTATATTTATTTGACAGGTAACTTTCAATTTATTTTAACCATGTACAATAACTATTAAATAGTTATTAACTATTTAATAGCTTACCTAGCTAAAATAAAGAGAAATGTACCTGTGAAATAAATCCTAACCTAAGTTACAATTACACCTAACACTACACTATACTTTAATAAATTATTCCTATTTAAAACTAAATACTTACCTGTAAAATAAACCCTAAGATAGCTACAATATAATTAATAATTATATTATAGCTATCTTAGGATTTATATTTATTTTACCGCTTTATTCTATCAGCCAATCGGAATTAAGGTAGGAAAAATCTGATTGGCTGATGGAATCAGCCAATCAGATTGAGCTCGCATTCTATTGGCTGTTCCGATCAGCCAATAGAATGCGAGCTCAATCTGATTGGCTGATTGGATCAGCCAATCGGATTGAACTTGAATCTGATTGGCTGATTCCATCAGCCAATCAGATTTTCCTACCTTAATTCTGATTGGCTGATAGAATCCTATCAGCCAATCGGAATTGAGGGGACGCCATCTTGGATGTCGTCCCTTAAAGGAGCCGTCATTCGTCGTAGTCCGTCGGTGAAGAAGGTGGTTCCGCGTCGGCGGAAGGAAGATTCAAGACCCGGCTTGGAAGATGACTTCGCCCGGATAGAAGACCTCTTCAGCGCCTCTTTGAAGATGACATCGGCCGGATCGAAGACTTTTCTTCAGCGCCGCCTGGATGATAACTTCATCGGATGGAAGATTTCTTCAGCGCCGCTTGGAGGATTAACTTCTTCCGCTCCGGATGTCCTCTTCAGTTCCATCGGTGGCTCGGCTGAGTGAAGACGACTCAAGGTAGGATGATCTTCAGGGGATTAGTGTTAGGTTTTTGTAAGGGGGGTTTGGGTTAGAATAGGGGTATGTGGGTGGTGGGTTTTAATGTTGGGGGGGTTGTATTTTTCTTTTACAGGCAAAAGAGCTGTTTTCTTTGGGGCATGCCCCCACAAATGGCCCTTTTAAGGGCTGGTAAGGTAAAAGAGCTTTGAAATTTATTTAATTTAGAATAGGGTAGGGCATTTTTTTATTTTGGGGGGGTTTGTTATTTTATTAGGGGGCTTAGATTAGGTGTAAGTAGCTTAAAATTGTTGTAATATTTTTAACATGTTTGTAACTTATTTTTTTATTTTTTGTAACTTAGCTTTTTTTATTTTTTGTACTTTAGTTAGTTTATGTAATTGTATTTAATTGTAGTTATTTGTAGGTAGTTTATTTAGTTAATTTAATGATAGTGTAGTATTAGGTTTAATTGTAACTTAGGTTAGGATTTATTTTACAGGTAATTTTGTATTTCTTTTAGCTAGGTAGTTATTAAATAGTTAATAACTATTTAATAACTATTCTAACTAGCTAAAATAAATACAAAGTTACCTGTAAAATAAATATAAATCCTAACATAGCTAGAATATAATTATTATATATATTGTAGCTATATTAGGGTTTATTTTAAAGGTAAGTATTTAGTTTTAAATAGGATTCATTTAGTTAATAAGAGTTAATTTATTTAGATTTATTTAATTAATATTTAAGTTAGGGGGGCGTTAGGGTTAGGGTTAGACTTAGGTTTAGGGGTTAATAATTTTATTACAGTGGCGGCGGCGTAGTGGGGAGCAGGATAGGGGTTAATAAATTTATTATAGGTGGCAACGGTGTAGGGGGGGCAGGATAGGGGTTAATAGGTTTAATATAGGTTGCGGCGGGTTCATGGAGCGGCGGTTTAGGGGTTAAACTGTTTATTTAGTTGCGGAGAGGTGCGGGATCAGCAGGATAGGGGTTAATAATTTTATAATAGAGGGCGACGGTGTAGGGGGGGCAGGATAGGGGTTACTAGGTATACTGTAGGTGGCAGCGGTGTCCGGGAGCGGCGGTTTAGGGGTTAATACATTTATAAGAGTTGCGGCAGGGTCTAGGAGCGGCGGTTTAAGGGTTAATACATTTATAAGAGTTGCGGCGGGGTCTAGGAGCGGCAGTTTAGGGGTTAGTAACTTTATTGAGTTGCGGGAGGCTCCGGGGGCGCCGGTATAGGGGGTAGAACAGTGTAGTTTAGTGTGAGTGCTTAGTGACAGGCTAGCAATAAAGCTGGGAAAAAGCCGAAGGGCAGCGAGATCGGATGAGTGATAACTGTCACAGTCCGCTGCTCATCGCCCCGCGGCTTTTTGACAGCTTTATTTGATAACTTAGGCGTATTTTTTCAGGTCCGCGGCGGCGAAGGTAGGCGAGCTTAGGCGGGCGTATTTGGCCGGCGAAGCCAGAAAAGTAGACGGCTTGATAACTACCCCCCAGAGTATACAATTTTAAACACCTTTCCAGTTTACTTCTATTATTTAATTTGCTTCCTTCTCTTGTTATCCTTTGCTGAAAGTTTTATCTAGGTATGATTAGGGGCAGCAAAGAACCTAGATCCTAGCTGCTGATTGGTGGCTGCATATATATATACAGATTGTCATTGGCTCATGTGTTCAGTTAAAAAACAGTAGTGCATTGCGGCTCCTTCAACAAATGATACCAAGAGAATGAAACAAATTAGATAATAGAAGTAAATTAGAAATTTGTTTAATATTGTATTCTCTATCTGAATCATGAAAAAAAATTGAGTTTCATGTCCCTTTAATTTTAGGACATAATTATTTCATATGCATAATACTAGGATCTTCCTCTCCACATTTTTTGCAAATATTTTCCGTTTGGATCTTCCATTCAAGTGCTCTACTTGGTGTAATATAATCTTGGTGGACTAACCTAAAATGAGATTCTCTTAGTTTGGCCACCTTCGTTACCGTACATTTTTAATCATTACAAAACTCTTGCAGATATCCAGGTCCTCACTAAAATATATATATATATTTTTTCATTTATCAATATATTCCCTAGTAATTCCTTCTGCTATTGAGGTTTGTAGAATGCCATACAAAAGAGACAGTAGTCCTTTTTTAATCTTAGGACAATCTAAGATTGGGTGTCTCTGACCGATATTTGGTGCACTATTTATCATCTGCAATAAATAATGTTTTGCCTGCATAAAAGAAAACTTATCTGATATTAAGACATTACATATTTTTTGAAACTCTTTAAAGTTATATGGCTTTAGAGTCAAAGGATCCAGCAGATGATAAATAAAATCAATCTTTAACCTCTTCCGGATTCAAAACACCCTGGAATTTAAGCCCGGGGGAAATATGGGATTTCCTAGGAGATGAAGAAATTTAGAGAACAAAAAACTACTCCCCATAGATTTTGTCGCAGCTCTCCAAGCTAATAGAGTATTTTTTAATAGTGGATGTGTTGTGATTCTCGTTCCTAGCTCTCTATTAGAGGCATGCAAGATAAAGGGCAGAGTCAAAGGAACAACTATTGTTTCATCCATGTTATAGTTAGTGAAATTATTTGTTTGCACTATCCAATCCAATGAAAATCTAAGCAAAGCTACACGATTGTAAATTTTTATATTAGGTAATGCCAGTCCACCCTTAACGAAAGGAAGATAGAGTTTATCTAACCTAATCCTAGGTTTCTTTCCTCGCCAGAGAAAATATCTCAAATGCTTCAAGAATTTATTAAGATCTAATGATTTTATTGCCAGAGGCAGCATTCTTATAGGGTATAGAATTATTGGGAGAATAAACATTTTCTAAGCTGCCACCCTGCACATAAGAGAAAGTGGCATATTAACCCATTATTTAATCTTTCTGCATTATGGTGGAGGGATGGAAAAATATTTAGACTATACCAATTGGATGGATTTGCTGTCAGATAAATTCCTAGATATTTTATTGACTTAGTTTCTATAAAGGGATATGGTTGGTCTAGCAGAGGTTTCTTTAACCACATCATTTTGGATTTAGAGTAATTAATTTGGTTGCCCAATACACTACCATATGACTCCAACAATTTTATGATTTCACAAACCTGGTTTTCTGGAGATGAAATACACATTAACAGATCATCTGCGAATAGTGAGATTTTAAAGGTCTCTTTACCTTTCTTATATCACAACAAAAGCTCGCTAATTATAATCGCCAATGGTTCCAAGATTAAATCATAGAGAATTGGTGAAAGAGGACAACCTTGCCTGGTGCCCCTGCCTAAATCAATCAAGGGTGATAAATTATTATTAACCAGAATAGAAGCACTAGAGTCTGAATAAATATTGGAGATCAGACCAAGAAAATTCCCCTTCAACCCAAATCCCCTAAGGGCTTCACACATGAAACTGCACTCCACTCTGTCAAAGGCCTTCTCTGCATCCAAGGATAGCAGGAAGGCCTCCAACAGAGTTGAGGGCTCCTCCCCCATCTTGAGCCACTATATTGACAGATAACATGCAGGATTTTCCTAATGTTTAATTCTGGGGTTCTCCCCATCACAAAACCTGCCTGATCCGGGTGGAGTAGTTTTGGCAAATTGTTTTGAATCTATCAATCAAAAGTTTCATAAGGATATTGTAATCAAGGTTTAGGAGAGATATAGGTCTATAAGACAGCTTTGTGCTATTTTTATCTTCCTTTGGTATCAATATAATGTTGGCTGCTTTAAATTGGTGTAACATCTTTTGATTATGGGAATAAAACTGGTCATAGAATTCTTTCAGCTCACATGTAATCTCATCTTTCAAGATCCAATAAAATTCTAAAGATAGACCATCCGGTCCCGGGGCTTTACCCTTCCTCATACCTTTCATGGTTTTATAAATGAATTTTAGATATGTATTATTTTCTGTAATGTTTTTTTTTTGTAGTTTAAGCTTAGGTTTTATTTTTTTCACAGGTACGTTTTTTTTTAAAATGTATTTTAAGGTAGATAGTATATTGTAGCTTTAATTTAAAGTTAGGGGTCTAAAGTTTAGGGGTTAATAGTTTAATTTAGGTAGTCACAATGTTGGTGGATTGCAGTTTAGGGGTTAATAGGTTTATTTAAGTAGTAGCGATGTGGGGGACAGGGGTTTAGGGGTAAACAGGTTTATTTTAGAAGCAGCGATGTGGGGGGACAGCTGTTTATAGGTCAATCAGTTTATTTAGTGTTGGCGATGTGGGGGGACAGCGATTTAGAGGTTAATCTGTTTATTTTAGTAGTTGCGATGTGGGGGGATGGTGGTTTACAGCTTAATAACTTTAATTAGTGTTGGTGATGTGGTGGGTGGTGGTTTAGGGGTTATTAGACTAGGGGTTTATGTAATCATGTTAGGTTTTTGTAAAACTTTCTTTTCTCCATAGACTTCAATGGGGATTGAGAAAATGCGGTAGCGATTTTGCACTCACAGGTATTTTTTCTCCATTGATCTCTATGGGGGAATACGTGCACGAGCACTCCAAATCAGATTTTGTGCATTATGCGGCTTACCACACCATACCGCACTATACCGCATGACAAAAGAAGGTCTTATGGTGAATTGTAATGCCGGCAGTATGGAAATAGTGGGACAGCCCAATTTCATGCAGTGTCTAAACAATGGGGCCTAGTTATCAATGTGTCTACTTTACCTGCCTTCGCCAGTTCAATACGCCCGCCTAAGCTCGCCTTCCATCGTAGCCGCGGACCTGAGAAATTTCGCCTGTTATCAATAAAGCTGTCAAAAAGCCGTGCACCAAGTATGGGGCGATGAGCAGCGGACTGTGATAGTTATCACTCATCCGATCTCGCTGCTCTTCGGCTTTTTCCCAGCTTTATTGCTAGCCTGTCACTAAGCACCCAGACTAAACTACACTGTTCTACCCCCTATATCAGCGCCCCCGGAGCCCCCCGCAATTCAATAAAGTTATTAACCCCTAAACCGCCGCTCCTAGACCCCGCCGCAACTCTTATAAATGTATTAACCCCTAAACCACCGCTCCCGGACACCGCCGCCACCTACATTCTACCTAGTAACCCCTATCCTGCCCCCCCTATACCGCCGCCCTCTATAATAAAGTTATTAACCCCTATCCTGCCAATCCCGGACCTCGCCGCAACTAAATAAATAGTTTAACCCCTAAACCGATGCTCCCGGACCCCACTGCAACCTATATTAAACTTATTAACACCTAATCTGCCCCCCCTACACCGTCGCTACCTATAATAAATGTATTAACCCCTATCCTGCCCCCCCTACACTGCCGCCACTGTAATAAAATTATTAACCCCTAAACCTAAGTCTAACACTAACCCTAAAACCCCCCTATCTTAAATATTAATTAAATAAATCTAAATAAATATAACTCTTATTAACTAAATTAATCCTATTTAAAACTAAACACTTACCTTTAAAATAAACCCTAATATAGCTACAATATACATAATAATTATATTGTAGCTATCTTAGGATTTATTTTTATTTTACAGGCAAATTTCAATTTATTTTAACTAGGTACAATAGCTATTAAATAGTTATTAACTATTTAATAGCTACCTAGCTAAAATAAAGAGAAATTTACTTGTAAAATAAAAACTAACCTAAGTTACAATTACACCTAACACTACACTATACTTAAATAAATTATTCCTATTTAAAACTAAATACGTACCTGTAAAATAAACCCTAAGATAGCTACAATGTAATTAATAATTACATTGTAGCTATTTTAGGATTTATATTTATTTTACAGGTAACTTGGTATTTATTTTAGCTAGTTAGAATAGTTATTAAATAGTTATTAACTATTTAATAACTACCTAGCTAAAAGAAATACAAAATTACCTGTAAAATAAATCCTAACCTAAGTTACAATTAAACCTAACACTACACTATCATTAAATTAATTAAATAAATTACCTACAAATAACTACAATTAAATACAATTACATAAACTAACTAAAGTGCAAAAAATAAAAAAAGCTAAGTTACAAAAAATAAAAAAATAAGTTACAAACATTTAAAAAATATTACAACAATTTTAAGCTACTTACACCTAATCTAAGCCCCCTAATAAAATAACAAAGTCCCCCAAAATAAAAAAAAATTCCCTACCCTATTCTAAATTAAAAAGTTCAAAGCTCTTTTACCTTACCAGCCCTTAAAAGGGCCTTTTGTGGGGCATGCCCCAAAGAATTCAGCTCTTTTGCCTGTAAAAGAAAAATACAACCCCCCCAACATTAAAACCCACCACCCACACCCGCTGATCCAATCAGCCAATCAGATTGAGCTTGCATTCTATTGGCTGATCGGAACAGCCAATAGAATGCGAGCTCAATCTGATTGGCTGATTGGATCAGCCAATCGGATTGAACCTCAATCTGATTGGCTGATTCAATCAGCCAATCAGATTTTTCCTACCTTAATTCCGATTGGCTGATAGAATCCTATCAGCCAATCGGAATTGAAGGGACGCCATCTTGGATGACGTCCCTTAAAGGAATATCCATTCGTTGGTAGTCGTCGTGAAGAAGAGGATGGCTCCGCGTCGGCTCGTCTGAAGATGGCTCCGCTCCGGATGGATGAAGATTGAAGACGCCGCTTGGAAGATGACATCGCCTGGATGGAAGAATTCTTCAGCGCCGCCTGGATGATGACTTCATCGGATGGAAGATTTCTTCAGCGCACCTTGGATGATGACTTCTGCCGCTCCGGATCTCCTCTTCGGTTCCATCGATGGTCGGCTGGCTGAAGACGACTAAAGGTAGGATGATCTTCAGGGGGGTAGTGTTAGGTTTTTTTAAGGGGGGTTTGGGTTAGATTAGGGGTATGTGGGTGGTGGGTTTTAATGTTGGGGGGGGGTTGTATTTTTCTTTTACAGGCAAAAGAGCTGAATTATTTGGGGCATGCCCCGCAAAAGGCCCTTTTAAGGGCTGGTAAGGTAAAAGAGCTTTGAACTTTTTAATTTAGAATAGGGTAGGGAATTTTTTTATTTTGGGGGGCTTTGTTATTTTATTAGGGGGCTTAGATTAGGTGTAAGTAGCTTAAAATTGTTGTAATATTTTTTAAATGTTTGCAACTTATTTTTTTAATTTTTTGTAACTTAGTTTTAATGTTGGGGGGGGGGGGTTGTATTTTTCTTTTACAGGCAAAAGAGCTGAATTATTTGGGGCATGCCCCGCAAAAGGCCCTTTTAAGGGCTGGTAAGGTAAAAGAGCTTTGAACTTTTTAATTTAGAATAGGGTAGGGAATTTTTTTATTTTGGGGGGCTTTGTTATTTTATTAGGGGGCTTAGATTAGGTGTAAGTAGCTTAAAATTGTTGTAATATTTTTTAAATGTTTGTAACTTATTTTTTTAATTTTTTGTAACTTAGCTTTTTTTATTTTTTGTACTTTAGTTAGTTTATGTAATTGTATTTAATTGTAGTTATTTGTAGGTAATTTATTTAATTAATTTAATAATAGTGTAGTGTTAGGTTTAATTGTAACTTAGGTTAGGATTTATTTTACAGGTAATTTTGTATTTCTTTTAGCTATGTAGTTATTAAATAGTTAATAACTATTTAATAACTATTCTAACTAGCTAAAATAAATACCAAGTTACCTGTAAAATAAATATAAATCCTAAAATAGCTACAATGTAATTATTAATTATATTGTAGCTATCTTAGGGTTTATTTTACAGGTAAGTATTTAGTTTTAAATAGGATTAATTTATTTAAGTATAGTGTTGTGTTAGGTGTAATTGTAACATAGGTTAGTTTTTATTTTACAGGTAAATTTCTCTTTATTTTAGCTAGGTAGCTATTAAATAGTTAATAACTATTTAATAGCTATTGTACCTAGTTAAAAACAATTGAAAGTTGCCTGTAAAATAAAAATAAATCCTAAGATAGCTACAATATAATTATTATTTATACTGTAGCTATATTAGGGTTTATTTTAAAGGTAAGTATTTAGTTTTAAATAGGATTAATTTAGTTAATAAGAGTTATATTTATTTAGATTTATTTAATTAATATTTAAGATAGGGGGGTTTTAGGGTTAGTGTTAGACTTAGGTTTAGGGGTTAATAATTTTATTACAGTGGCGGCGGTGTAGTGGGGGGCAGGATAGGGGTTAATAGATTTATTATAGGTGGCAACGGTATATGGGGGCAGGATAGGGGTTAATAGGTATTATGTAGGTGGCGGCGGGGTCTGGGAGTGGCGGTTTAGGGGTTAATACATATATTATAGTTGCAGCGGGGACCGGGAGCGGCGGTTTAGGGGTTAACATATTTAGTATAGCTTGCGGTGGGTTCCGGGAGCGGCGGTTTAGGGGTTAACATATTTATTAGAGTGGCGGTGGGCTCCAGGAGCGGCGGTTTAGGGGGTAATAACTTTATTTAATTGCGGCGGTGTAGGGGGGACAGATTAGGGGTGTTTAGACTCGGGGTACATGTTAGGGTGTTAGGTGTAGACAGCTCCCATAGGAATCAATGGGATGTCTGGCAGCAGCAAACATGAACTTTCGCTATGGTCAGACTCCCATTGATTCTCTATGGGATCCGCCGCGGCGGATTGAAAACCAGGTACGCTGGGCCGGAAAAGTGCCGAGCGTACCTGCTAGTTTTTTGATAACTAGCAAAATAGTCAGATTGTGCCGCACTTGTGTGCGGAACATTTGGAGTGACGTAAGCATCGATCTGTGTCGGACTGAGTCCGGCGGATCGAAGCTTACGTCACTAAATTCAACTTTTGCCAGTATCTAGGGCTTGATAACTAAGGCGAATCAGCCTCGCCACAAATACGCTGCGGAATTCCAGCGTATTTGAGGTTGACGGCTTGATAACTAGGCCCCAATGGCTATAACGCACAACTTGTAATTTTCATGAAAGATTTATCCATTATAGTAATTTTCACAACTATGATTTTATTCATTTTTGATGATTTGAACGGACATGAAATCCAAAATTATTTCATGATTCAGATAGAGAAAACAATTTTAAACAACATTCCAATTTACTTACTGTTATGTAATTTGCTTCATTCTTTAGGTATCCTTTGTTGAAGAAATATAAATGTACATGAGTTAGTCAATCAAACAAGGCTTCTATGTGCAGCAACCAATCAGCAGCTACTAAGCCTATTTAGATAGGATATCAAGAGAATAAAGCTAATAAATAATTAAATTGGAAAGTTCTTTAAATTGCATGCTCTTTCTGAATCGTGAAAGAAAAAAAATGGGTTTCATGTCCCTTGAAGTGCCTCCTTTTCCTCCCTGGTAACATTAGAGCAACCAGAAAGGATGTAATGTAATCTCAGTTTTTAACTTCTCATCTTCCCTCTTCACTATCTATTATTGTCACACTTGAATTAACTGAATTAGGTGAAAAAGTAATTATTTTATTCAAACCAAAATCTCTTATAGACAATGCTATTTTAAAAACATTGCCATATTGATTTAATGTAACTTTATCAACAAAAAAACACATTGAACAATGTACCTGAAACACAAAATGATATAAATCTTGTTCCAATTTAAAAATATTTAAGCCTTGTTTGGGCAATACGAGAGTCCTTTACTCAAGAGTGTCTACTGGTGTTGTGTTAGAGATAGATCTGAAATATTAATCTCCAAGTCCCGTTGATTATTTAATTTATCTCTCTCCCCTGATTCAAATAGTCAACTTGTACATTAGCCCCCAGCATACCTTGAATTACTTCCTCATTCCTCCACAAGGTTGTTTGTATGTTGCAAGCTGAGTTTGGTTCTGAATTGCTCTTCTTCCTCTTATGGTTCCAACTACCCCTCCACCTTCTACTTCTGAAACTTCATAGCAATATGAGAAAACTTTATGATAAAGCAAGCACTTCCTATTTTTCCCTGGTACCTCCATGTAGTATATCAGAATCTTTATTTTCTCTAGTTGTTCCCCATAGAAAAACACATTGCCAATATATATTGGGAACTACTTATCATGGTAAAAGTATTCTCTGTGCCTCCCTCCCTCTGGAGAGGGGAGGTCAAGCATGCCAGGTTGGCCAAGGAGTGGCAGGTTTCCTCCCAGGTGGCAGGGTGGATGGTCCTCAGAGAGGGGGTGATTTTCCAGGGAGCTGGCCGAGGGGGAGGTTTTCCTGGCTGGCAAGCTCCCCTCTCATCAACTTTAATGGTGTTTTTCAGTTGAAAATCATTAGATAAAAAAAATAATAATTGTGATCGATCCCAAAGTTCTGTTCTAGCTACTTTGCTCTACAAATTTAAGAAATTTGAAATTAAACATCTCAAATCTTCTATCCAAGATAACTTTTTCCATATCTAAAACAATGTCACTGAGATGATGGAACTGGTTGTTTTCTGATTCGTTTTTAAATATGTGGAAAAACCTTTATCTCAAATTCCAACAATATTCTACAACTTTTCCAGGGCATGAAGTTAGTTGCCAATTTCCTCACAGCTTCTTCAACAGCCCTAAAGATAGGGAACCTAAAATTTATGAATATATATAATGGTAAGTAACAAATGTTTATATGTAGAATTCAAACTTTGGCATGAGCAGCATGGTGGTTTGCAAATTTTCAATATCTAGGTGTCTTTGTATAAAAACTCAGTATGCAATGGTTGGTGGACATATTCTTTTTCTCTGTGGTTCCCTGACCGATTCTAACTATATGAGCCTAACCTTAGAAGATAGAGCTACGAAGGATGCTTGATATTAGAAGCTCCTTATGGAAATACATTTTAGGATAAAGTGGTAACTGTACTGATACTGAGACATGGTTCTTTTGACAAATGAATGGCTAAATCAGATACATTTTAGCCTAGATTAGGTAAAGTGCAGACCAAAAATATTAGCACTATTTTGTGCTTCTATTTTTGGGCTCAAGTTATTTTTACCACTTGAGTGGTAGCCTAGGGAGTGCTAACATTTCTCCCAAAATAGATTTTCTATGGAGGTAGGAAGAAAAAATTATGTCAGTTATTACTTGAGCACTAAGCCGATGGTGTGCTAAGCCAAGAATGGGCAATGTGCTCTTGTGTGTTGACTCTCTAGGGTGTTTTACTTTCCAAGGTGAGACCTACAAGAATATCCTTGTCACGGTCTGGTCTCCCCGCGGCTGCCTACTCTCTGCCTTTGGCGCTATGTTGCCTAGCAACATGATGCTCATGCTGAGCTGTCCCACTCTGCTGATGTCAAGTATGGTTCTTATTCCGGCAGCTCGGTCTCCTGGTGTCGTTTGTTTTTCCTCATTGCTGTGGCTTGTCCTGTGAGTACTCTTTTGTTGCTTAACCCTATTCTGCCTGATACCAAGTTGCCAAACTCTTTGTAGGGGTAAGCAACAAAGAGTTTGGCAACTTGGTATCAGGCAGAATACTGCCTGATGCCAAGTTACCAAAGAAAAAGTAGCTTCTATAGGCTAAAGTGGCAAGTATTTAGTGTGTCCTCCCCTTACACTTGAGCAGTAGCAGGAACGTGGCTCTTGTAAGCCTAAATGGAATGGAACCCTAATTTTAATTTCATTGCTAACACAAGTATTTGTCCTACTATTTCATGTCAAAATGGCTGCTGTGAAAAAGGTCTATTACAGTCCAGTATCCTATAGCACCAGCAAAATGGACTACGTGCAAGCTGCAATACCTCACACCTCTAAAGCCTCAAATGGATATCCAAAAAGACAATGTCCAGCAGCACCGTAAATCAAGATGTAGCCAGTAGTAAGATAACATTTGCCTATCTTATTGTACTTACTTTCGAATATTTGCAATATGAACTCTCACATATAGACACCTAGTTGGCCCAAATGGAAATGGAGTTGAAAGCTTGCATGACAGTAGATGAAATGGACACTTTCCTGGCAGAGATGAATAAAAGAATCACAGATCTCAAGAAGACCATCCAGGATTGTAAATGATCAAAGTTTCAACGTGATGAGGCTGATTACAAGGCCGGGGAAGTGTGTCGCTGGCAGACCGAGGGAACCGGAAGTCAAAGATGCGTCACTTCCGGTCCTTACTGGAGATGCTACCAGCATGCCAAGAAGAACTCCGGAACAACTGACACGATGTCAGATATCTCGTCAGGGTCTCAGAACAAGAAAGCGGATCAGGAGAGGGGGAAAATGATACCTCCAAAGGAAAAGGAATCAACAAACAGGGAAACAAACCGGAGACCAGATTCAGACGGGGACAAAGGAAACACTAGTGGTAAATATATCTAAGCAACCACTTACAACAGATGTTCTAGAGACTCTAGATAAGGGGTTATCTTTTGCCCTGATTCAAATTGTAACTTTTTTACTCTGCAACAAGAACTGTTTCGCTTCTTTAGGACTCTTAATTTTAAATCTTTTTTTGCTGATAATTGTTCTCAATAAAGTATTATGGGCTCTAATAGAGATAAATGTATAAATGAAAAGTTATCGCTTAATAAGTTTGGTTTAAAGAATAAGAGTGTATTTACACCCAATAAATATGATGTAAGTATTGACATATTCAGTAAATTGGTCTTACAAGAGGTTGAGACCTTACGTAAAAATACTGAAGTATCTAATAATGTAATAACATCTAATTTTTCCAAAGTGAATAGAATTACTGTTGAAAACTTAAAGAAAAACACTAATATTATGCTGAAGGAAATGGACAAGGAAGGGGCTATTGTTATCTTGGACAGGGATTATTACACTCAGGAAATTGAAAAATAATTGGCTGACTTAAATGTATATATGCCACTCAATAATAACCCATTGTCCAAGTTACAATTGGAAATCAAACATTGCTTTTCTAGGGCTAATACAGTTGGTATCATTCCAGATGAAGTTGTCAATTTTTTAACAGTTTTACATCCCAAGACACCCATTTTTTATACACTCCCAAAGGTTCATAAAAATGAAAAGGAACCTCCAGGTTGTCCCATTGTTTCTGGGGTGGGATCTGTATTTTCTAATATAGCTATTTATCTGGATAAGATACTAAGACCTTTTGTAGAAAAATCTAAGTCCTTCATTAAAGATACAGGTGCTTTTTTGGAGAAAGTACGAGATTTAAATTGAGCATCTACTAAGTTTATTTTCTGTAGTTTAGATGTATCTAGTTTATATACATCAATTCCCCATTCAAGTGGTATAGGGGTAATTAATAAAATACTAACACTATCTAGACTATATGATAAACCAGAATGTGACTTGATAATACAGCTATTAGAAATAATCCTGTAAGATAATTATTTCCTCTTTAAGGATCAATTTTATTTGCAGTTAAAGGGTACTGCTATGGGTTCAAACGTCGCTCCAACCTATGCAAATATTTTTATGAATTGTTTTGAAGAACTTTTTGTTTATGAAAATCGTCTATTTAATCAGTGTGGCGTCACTTGGTGGCGCTACATAGATGATATTTTCGGCATATGGTTGGGCGATGTTGGGACCCTACCAGAATTTGTATCGCAACTTAATGAGGCTACCAATCACATAAAATTTACTTTGGAATATGATGAGGATGGAATTAATTTCCTTGGTACTAGGGTGTATAAAGATATGCTGGGTATACAAGTAGATCTATACAAAAGGAGCATAGATCGAAATAACTTACTACATTTTGATAGTGCCCATCCAGTACCCCTTAAAAAATCTCTTCCAAAAAGTCAGTTCTTAAGAGTAGGTAGGATTGTGTCCAATAAAGAGGTATTACAATCCAGATTACAAGAAATGGCAAACCTCTTTAAGGAGAGAGGTTACCCAGGTAACATTATTAATGAAGAAATTAAGCAGGTTTGGGAAATAAATGATAACCCCCAACCTAATAAAGAAGTTTTAAAACAGAATACCAGGCACAAAGTTAAAAACAAAGATAGATTACTGTTTGTATCTCATTTTAATAATCAGAGTAACAAAATCATGTTTCTAATTAATAGACACTGGGATATATTAAAATTAAGTAATCCTCATATTGTTGAATTTCAGAAACCCCTTATGGCAGCATTTAAGAGGGCAAAAAAGATATACTTATAAAATCAGATTTGGGGAGAGACAATATATCTAGATAAACACATTTTGGACAAAAGAGAGAAGGATGTTATCCATGTCTAGGCTGTTGTAATTGTAACAACCTTATTAAAGGGAAATATTTTTTTCACCCCAGAACGGTAAAAAAGTTTTCTATCTCAGGATTCTTTACCTGTAATTCAGAGATTGTTATATATATCCTTAAATGCCCGTGTTCCACAATCTATGTAGGTGAAACAACCCGGAGGGTCCAGGATCGGATCATAGAACACAAATCTAATATTAGGACAAAGAACCTCAAATCCCCTGTTGCATACCACTTTAAAGAGGCAGGACATGCCATAAACCAACTAAGATACCAAATTATAGAGTTTGTACCAATTGAAAGGAGAGGGGGAGACAGAGAGAAAAAACTGAAACAAAAAGAGGCATTTTGGATATATCATTTAGAAACTAAAGGCCCATTAGGTATGAATAGAGACTGGGATTTATCAGTATTTTTTATAGATGCCTAGATTTGGTTTAATATATCATAGATAAGAATATTATATGCCCTGTAAGTTATACATGGGGATACAATGGTTCTAAAAGTCTTTGTCTTAGTGGGAATTAGTATTTCTGATCTTTTACATTTTGAGTGATAATAAATGTAACCAATAAGGGTAAAAATATGTTACACTAAAATAGTTTGATAGTCTTGATGTGTTCAAAATAGTAGCCTATTGGTATTTGGATAAGATAATATTGTACTTTAAAAAAGTTTTAAAGGTTGTTTGCAATACAGCATATGAAAGAATTTGATAACAGTGTATTAATTATGGTGGTAGATACTGAGAACGTTAATCCTTTGAGGGGCTGGTACTAAGTAAGTATACAGGTGAAACTGTTTTTACCTATGTGATGTCACAGCTAGAGGTGTTTGTATTACTAAGAACCGTTAGGTTTGAAACGTACCTGTACTGGCTGCAATAAAGAAATTTTGATATTCATCTATGGTGCTGCTGGAAAAAGGTCTATTACACCAGGTTTGTGCAAGACATGCTTCAGCATTACATGCATAAGTGGTATGAGTTTAAAATGCCAAAGATCACAGAATTTGACGGACATAAAATCATACTTTTGCATCAGCAAGGCCACACTCAAAGGGAAATCAGCAAACAAACTGGATACTCAAGATTTGGTATTCAAGCTGTTATAAAGAAATCTTAAGAATCAGGAGAGGTCAAAATAAAAAAAAAAGGATTGGAATGCCAAGAAAACTTTCAAAATCTGATGCAAAGTTTTTCAGAGTTTCTTCTTTGAGAAGTCCAGCAAGGACCTGGCTTAGCAACTGGCAGCTTCATCGGGATACCAAGTTGACCCTTCTACAGTCTGAAGAAGCTTGATCAGGAATGGTCTTTGTGGAAGGGTAGCAGCCAAGAAACTACTTTTTCAGAAGGGGAACATGGAGAAAAGGCTAAGATATGATAAAGCTCACAAAGATTGAAAAGAAGATCAGTGGAAAAGAATATTATGGAGTGACAAATCTAAGTGGTTGAGGGAATGTCCTGGTGGTTTGGGACTGCATTTCTGCCAGTGGTGTTGGCAATATTGTTCAAATTGATGAGATCATCGATGCTGAAAAGTACAGACAGGTTTTAATTCATCAGGCGGTTCCTTCTAGAAAGCACCTGATTGGGAATGGTTTTATTTTTCATCATGATAATGATCTTAAGCATACTGCTAATTCAGTGAAATCATATTTGGAGAGAAAAACAGCTAATAAAAGACACGGAGTCCAGACCTGAATATTATAGAGGCAGTATGGCATCACCAGGACAGAGAAAGAGATTATAGACAACCTAAATCTAAAGAAGAACTCTGGTTTAGTTAATTATAATATAAAAGATGATTACTTCAGAAAACTTTGGGACAGTCTCCCCAAAAGAGTTCAAGATGTGCTTAGTGCCAAGGGAGGTCACACTAAATACTGACTTTTGCCTGAAGAAGTCTTTTTTCTTTCATGTAATTGGCAAGAGTCCATGAGCTAGTGACGTATGGGATATACATTCCTACCAGGAGGGGGCAAAGTTTCCCAAACCTCAATATGCCTATAAATACACCTCCCACCACACCCACAACTCAGCTTTACAAATGTTCCCTCATATGGAGGTGGTGAAGTAAGTTTGTGCTTAGTTTTTATGATTTTCTTCTATGATATGCGCATCTAAGCATTCTGAAGCTCAATTCTTCTCAGAGTACAGTGTTTGTCAGAGGAATGTGAAGAGAGTATCGCCTATTGATTTTATGGTTTCTTTCACAGGAAATCTTTTCAAGAGTTCTCTGTTATCGGTCGTAGGGATTCATCTCCTACCTCCCTTTCCAGATCGACAATATACTCTTATATACCATTACCTCTGCTGTTAATTTTCAGTACTGGTTTGGCTATCTGCTATATGTGGATGGGTGTCTTTCGGTAAGTATGTATCATTATTTAAGACACACTCAACTATAGTTTGGCACTTTATGTATTAATATAAAGTTTTATATATATGTTTTTTACTTATATTTGCCATGAGTCAGGTCTATGTATATTTCCCTTTTGCAGTTTAAACAGTACAGGAATAATGGGAAGTTTATTTAAACTTTTTTTCTTACCTGGGGTTCAGTCTTTTTCTAATTTGACTTGTTTTTTCAATTTTTTTCACGTGCAAATCTAGGCTCGCGAGGACGCAAAATGCTATTATTGATTGCGTCATTCTTGGCTCTAATTTTTTTGGGCGCGAAGTTGCTCCTTTGATGGCGCAAATGTCGTAATTTTCTTGAAACTAGTTGTTTTGTTATGAAGTTGCGTTTGTTATGACGCGAGTTGCGTCATTTCCTGGTGTTAGTTTTGCGTCAAAAAATTGTTTAACTTCCTTTTACATAATGTGTCATTCTTGGTGCCAAAATTTAGTTATTTTACACCTCTACCTCTATTGCTCTCTGTTTTCATGAATTTTTGAAAACTATTTAAAAAAAAAAAAAAATACTATCTTTATTTTCCTATCTACTGAAACTGTTACATAGTGGAAATTGAATGTTTTGCCTAATGTTATTTTTTTCTATTTTTGTTATATTTTGCGAGATGTTTCATTCTGATCCGGACTCTGATGTTACTGTAGAAACTATGATGCCCTGAAACACAATTCTAAAAGGTGTGTTCTTTTCATTATTAAGCTGTTTTTATTTTATTCTTCTTAATAATATTTAACTACTGTTCCAATCAGCCAATAGAATGCAAGCTCAATCCTATTGGCTGATTGGATCAGCCAAGAGGATTAAAGCTCAAATTCAAGGGACGCCACCTTGGATGACGTCCCTTAAAGGGAACCTTCAGTGTACGGCTGGGACCGTATGAAGAGGATTCTCCGAACTGGATGTCTTGAAGATGAAGCCGCTCCGCGCCTGAAGGAGGAAGATAGAAGATGCCGTCTGGATGTAGACTTCTGCCCGCTTGGAGGACGACTTCTTGCCGCTTGGATGAAGAATTCTCCCGGCTTCATTGAGGACTTCTTGCTGCTTGGATGAAGACTTCTCCCGGCTGGATGAGGATGGATGTCCAGTCTTCCAAAACCGTAAGTGGATCTTCGGGGGTTAGTGTTAGGTTTTATTAAGGGTTTATTGGGTGGTTTTTTTTTTAGCTTAGGGTTTGGAAAATGTAAAACAGCTGAATGCCCTTTTAAGGGCAATGCCCATCCAAATGCCCTTTTCAGGGCAATGGGTAGCTTAGGTCTTTTAGGTAGGTTTTTATTTATGGGGTTGGTTGTGTGAGTGGTGGCTTTTACTGTTGGGGGGTTGTTTGTATTTTTCTTTGACGGGTAAAAGAGCTGATTTCTTTGGGGCAATGCCCCACAAAAGGCCCTTTTAAGGGCTATTGGCAGTTTAGATTAGGCTAGGGCTTTTATTATTATTTTTTGGGGGGGGGGCTTTTTTATTGTGATAGGGCTATTAGATTAGGTGTAATTAATTTAAATATTTGATAAATTCTTTTTTATTTTGTGTAAAGTATTTGTTTTTTTGTGTGATTTAGTTAATTGTATTTCATTAATGTAATTTATTTAATTTTAGTGTAATGTTAGGTTTAACTGTAAGACAGGTTAGGTTTTATTTCACAGGTAAATTTGTATTTATTTGTACTAGGTAGCTAGTAAATAGTTAATAATGATTTACTAACTAATCTGCCTAGTTAAAATAAATACAAACTTACCTGTGAAATAAAAATAAAACCTAAGATAGCTACAATGTAACTATTAATTATATTGTAGCTAGCTTAGGTTTTATTTTACAGGTAAGTATGTATTTAGTTTTAAATAGGAATTATTTAGGTATTAATTGTAATTTTTATTTGGAATGATTTTAATTAGGTTAACGTTAGTGGGTGTTAGGGTTAGGGTTACACAACCAACCCCCCAAATAAAAACCTAACTAAAAAACCTAAACTCCCCATTGGCCTTAAAAATTGCATTTGTATGGGCATTGCCCTTAAAAGGCCATTAACTCTTTTTCAAAAGCCCAAACCCTAATCTAAAAATAAAACCCAGCCAATAAACCCTTAAAAAATCCTAACACTAACCCCAGAAGATCCACTTACAGTTTCTAAAGAGTCGACATCCATCCTCAACAAAGCGGCAGAAGTCCTCATCGAAGTCGGCAGAAGTCTTCATCCAAGCGGCCGAAGTCTTCATCCAAGCCCACAGAAGTCTTCACCCAGACGGTATCTTCTATCTTCATCCATCCGCCGTTGAGCGGCTCCATCTTCAAGACATCCGATGCGGAGCACCCTCTTCTTACGATGTCTTCTTCGGAATGAAGGTTCCTTTAAATGACGTCATCCAAGATGGCGTCCTTAGATTCTGATTGGCTGATAGAATTCTATCAGCCAATTGGAATTAAGGTTGAAAAAATCCTATTGGCTGTTGCAATCAGCCAATAAGATTGAGCTTTCATCCTATTGGCTGATCCAATCAGCCAATAGGATTGAGCTCGCAATCTATTGGCTATTCCAATCAGCCAATAGAATGCGAGCTCAATCCTATTGGCTGATTGGATCAGCCAATATGATGAGAGCTCAATCCTATTTGCTGATTGCAACCGACAATATTATTTTTTTCCCCTTTAATTCCGATTGGCTGTTAGAATTCTATCAGGTAATCGGAATTCAATGGATGCCATCTTGGATGATGTCATTTAAAGGAGAATTCATTGTTCAAGAAGACGTTGATTGAAGAGGATGTTCCTCGTCGGATGTCTTGAAGATGGACCTGCTCCGCGCCGGATGGATGAAGATATAAGATGACGTCTGGGTGAAGTCTTCTGCGGGCTTGGATGAAGACTTTGGCCGCTTCGATGAGGATGGATGTCGGCTCTTTTTAGGGTTTGGGCTTTTGAAAAAGAGCTAAATGCCCTTTTAAGGACTATGCCCATACAAATGCCCTTTTCAGGAAAATGGGGAACTTAGGTTTTTTTAGTTAGGTTTTTATTTGGGGGGTTGGTTGTGTGGGTGGTGGGTTCTACTGTTGGGGGGTATTTGTATTTTTTATTTACAGGTAGAAGAGCTGATTTATTTGGTGCAATGCCCCGCAAAAGGCCCTTTTAAAGGCAATTGGTAGTTTATTGTAGTTTAGGTTTTTTTTATTTTGGGGGGGGGGGCTTTTTTATTTTCATAGGGCTCTTAGATTAGGTGTAATTAGTTTAAATATTTGATAATTTATTTTTTATTTTGTGTAATTTAGTGTTTATTTTTTTTGTAACAGTGTTTGTCGCCTAGATTACGAGTCTTGCATTAGGGTTAAAAAGCAGCCTTGAGAGGACACAACGCTGCTTTTTAACGCCCGCTTGTATTACGAGTCTGGCAGGTACAGGTGTACCACTCACTTTTTTCTGCGACTCGAGCATACCACAAATCCACTTACGTAAATTGCGTATCCTATCTTTTTAATGGGATTTTCCTAACGCCAGTATTGCGAGTCTTGGAAAAAGTGAGCGGTAGACTCTCTCCTGTCAAGACTCCTACCGCATTTAAAAGTCAGTAGTTAAGAGTTTTATGGGCTAACGCCTTAACATAAAACTCTTAACTAAAGTGCTAAAAAGTACACTAACACCCATAAACTACCTTTCAACCCTAAACCGAGCCCCCCACCCCACATCGCAAACACTTAAATACATTTTTTAACACCTAATCTGCCGACTGGACATCGCCACCACTTCAATAAATATATTAACCCCTAAACCGCCGCTCTCCTGCCTCACAAACATTAGTAAAATTGTATTAACCCCTAATCTGCCGTCCCTAACATCACAACACCTACCTACATTTATTAACCCCAAATCTGCCGCCCACAACGTCGCCGCATCTATATTAAATGTATTAACCCCTAAACCTAAGTCTAACCCTAACCCTAACACCCCCTAACTTAAATATAATTTAAAACAATCTAAATAAAATTACTACAATTAATTAATTACAACTAAATTATTCCTATTTAAAACTAAATACTTACCTATAAAATAAACCCTAAGCTAGCTACAATATAACTAATTGTTACATTGTAGCTATTTTAGGATTTATATTTATTTTGCAGGCAAGTTTGTATTTATTTTAGCTAGGTACAATAGTTATTAAATAGTTATTAACTATTTAATAGCTACCTAGCTAAAATAAGTACAAATATAACTGTAAAATAACACCTAACACTACACTATCATTAAATAAATTAACTAAATTAACTACAAATAATTACAATTAAATTAAATAAACTAAAGTACGGAAAAAAAACCCCACTAAATTATTGTAATTAATTGTAGTTAATTTAGTTAATTTATTTAATGATAGTGTAGTGTTAGGTGTAATTGTAACATAGGTTAGGTTTTATTTTACAGGTAAATTTGTACTTATTTTAGCTAGGTAGCTATTTAATAGTTAATAACTATGTAATAACTATTGTACCTAGTTAAAATAAATACAATGTTGCCTGTAAAATAAATATAAACCCTAAGCTAGATACAAATGTAACTATTAGTTATATTGTAGCTATCTTAGGGTTTATTTTATAGGTAAGTATTTAGTTTTAAATTGGAATAATTTAGTTAATTGTAGTAATTTGATTTAGATTATTTTAAATTATATTTAAGTTAGGGGGTGTTAGGGTTAGGGTTAGATTTAGGATTAGCGGGTAATAACTTTATTATAGTGGCGGCGACGTTGTGGGTGGCAGATTAGGGATTAATAAATGTAGTTAGGTTGCGGCGACATTGGGGGCGGCAGAATAGGGGTTAATAAATATAATGTAGGGTTCGGCGATGCTGAGGGCATCAGATTAGGGGTTAATAAGTATAATATAGGTGGCGGCGGTGTCCGGAGCGGCAGATTAGGGGTTAATAATATTATGCAGGTGGCGACGATGTCGGGGGCAGCAGATTAGGGGTTAACAAGTGTAAGATTAGGGGTGTTTAGACTCGGGGTTCATGTTAGGGTGTTAGGTGTAGACATAAAATGTATTTTCCCAAAGGAATCAATGGGGCTGCGTTAGGAGCTGAACGCTGCTTTTTTTTTTCAGCCGAATCTGCCCCATTGATTCCTATGGGGAAATTTTGCACGAGCACGTTTTTCCAGCTCACCGCTGCCGTAAGCAGCGCTGGTATTGAGGTGAGATGTGGAGCTAAATTTTGCTCTACGCTCACTTTTTTGCGGCTAACACCGGGTTTAAATACCAGCGTTGTCTGTAGGTGAGCTGTGAGCTGAAACTGCTCGTTAGCCCAGCTAGCCTTACCGACAAAAACTCATAATCTAGCCGTTAGTGTTTATTTTTTTTTGTAACTTAGTGTTTGTTATTTTTTGTAACTTATTTGTACCTTTAAGTGATGTCATCCAAGATGGCGTTCCATTCAATTCCGATTGGCTGATAGAATTCTATCAGCCAATCGGAATTAAGGTAGAAAAAATCCTATTGGCTGATCCAATTAGCCAATAGGATTGAACTTCAATCCTATTGGCTGATCCAATCAGCCAATAGGATTGAGCTCGCATTCTATTGGCTGATTGGAACAGCCAATAGAATGCGAGCTCAATCCTATTGGCTGATTGGATCAGCCAATAGGATTTTTTCTACCTTAATTCCGATTGGCTGATAGAATTCTATCAGCCAATCGGAATTGAAGGGACGCCATTTTGGGTGACGTCACTTAAAGGTACCGTCATTTAGTGTTAGTCATCGGAAAGAAGAGGATGCTCCACGTCGGATGTCTTGAAGATGGACCTGCTCCGCTCCGGATGGATGAAGATAGAAGATGCCGCCTGGATGAAGACTTCTAGCCCTCTGGAGGACCTCTTCTGCCCAGTTTGGATGAAGACTTCAGACCGTCTGGAGGACCTCTTCTGCCCAGTTGGGTGAAGACATCTCAAGGTAGGGTGATCCTCAAGGAATTAGTGTTAGGTTTTATTAAGGGGGGATTGGGTGGGTTTTAGAGTAGGGTTGGGTGTGTGGGTGGTGGGTTTTAATGTTGTGGGGGAGTATTGTATTTTTTTTTACAGGTAAAAGAGCTCATTACTTTGGGGCAATGCCCCACAAAAAGCCCTTTTAAGGGTTATTTGTAATTTAGTATAGGGTAGGGATTTTTTTTATTTTGGGGGCTTTTTTATTTTATTAGGGGGATTAGATTAGGTGTAATTAGTTTAAAAAAAATGTAATTATTTTATTATTTTCTGTAATTTAGTGTTTTTTTTTCCGTACTTTAGTTTATTTAATTTAATTGTAATTAATTGTAGTTAATTTAGTTAATTTATTTAATGATAGTGTAGTGTTAGGTGTAATTGTAACATAGGTTAGGTTTTATTTTACAGGTAAATTTGTACTTATTTTAGCTAGGTAGCTATTAAATAGTTAATAACTATTTAATAACTATTGTACCTAGTTAAAATAAAAACAAAGTTGCCTGTAAAATAAATATAAACCCTAAGCTAGCTACAAATGTAACTATTAGTTATATTGTAGCTAACTTACGGCTAGATTTAGAGTTGGGCGTTAGAGGCTCCTAACGCTGGTTTTTACCGCCCTCTGGTATTTGGAGTCAGTCAGGAAAGGGTCTAACGCTCACTTTCCAGCCGCGACTTTTCCATACCGCAGATCCCCCTACGCCATTTGCGTATCCTATCTTTTCAATGGGATCTTTCTAACGCCGGTATTTAGAGTCTTGGCTGAAGTGAGCGTTAGAAATCTAACGACAAAACTCCAGCCGCAGAAAAAAGTCAGTAGTTAAGAGCTTTCTGGGCTAATGCTGGTTTATAAAGTTCTTAACTATTGTGCTCTAAAGTACACTAACACCCATAAACTACCTATGTACCCCTAAACCGAGGTCCCCCCACATCGCCGCCACTCTATTAAAAAATTTTAACCCCTAATCTGCCGACCGCATGCCGCTGCCACCTACGTTATCCCTATGAACCCCTAATCTGCTGCCCCTAACACCGCCGACCCCTATATTATATTTATTAACCCCTAATCTGCCCCCCTCAATGTCGCCTCCACCTGCCTACACTTATTAACCCCTAATCTGCCGACCGGACCGCGCCGCTATTATAATAAAGTTATTAACCCCTAATCCGCCTCACTCCCGCCTCAATAACCCTATAATAAATAGTATTAACCCCTAATTTTCCCTCCCTAACATCGCCGACACCTAACTTCAAGCATTAACCCCTAATCTGCCGACGGGAGCTCACCGCTACTATAATAAATGTATTAACCCCTAAAGCTAAGTCTAACCCTAACCCTAACACCCCCCTAACTTAAATATAATTTAAATCAACAAAATAAATTAACTATTATTAAATAAATTATTCCTATTTAAAGCTAAATACTTACCTGTAAAATAAACCCTAATATAAACCCTAATATAGCTACAATATAAATTATAATTATATTGTAGCTATTTTAGGATTTATATTTATTTTACAGGTAACTTCGTACTTATTTTAACCAGGTACAATAGCTATTAAATAGTTAATAACTATTTAATAGTTACCTAGTTAAAATAATTACAAAATTACCTGTCAAATAAATCCTAACCTAAGTTACAATTAAACCTAACACTACACTATCAATAAATAAATTAAATAAAATACCTACAATTACCTACAATTAAACCTAACACTACACTATCAATAAATTAATTAAATACAATACCTACAAATAAATACATTTAAATAAACTAACTAAAGTACAAAAAATAAAAAAGAACTAAGTTACAAAAAATAAAAAAATATTTACAAACATTAGAAAAATATTACAACAATTTCAAACTAATTACACCTACTCTAAGCCCCCTAATAAAATAACAAAGCCCCCCAAAATAAAAAAATGCCCTACCCTATTCTAAATTAAAAAAGTTCAAAGCTCTTTTACCTTACCAGCCCTTAAAAGGGCTCTTTGTGGGGCATACCCCAAAGAATTCAGCTCTTTTGCCTGTAAAAGAAAAATACAACCCCCCAACATTAAAACCCACCACCCACATACCCCTAATCTAACCCAAACCCCCCTTAAATAAACCTAACACTACCCCCCTGAAGATCATCCTACCTTGTCTTCACCACACCGGGTATCACACCGATCCGTCCTGGCTCCGAAGTCTTCATACAAGCCCAAGCAGGGGCTGACGATCCATAATCCGGCTGAAGTCTTCTATCAAGCGTCGGCTGAAGAGGTCCAGAAGAGGCTCCAAAGTCTTCATCCTATCCGGGAAGAAGAGGAGATCCGGACCGGCAACCATCTTGATACAAGCTGCATCTTCTATCTTCTTCCGATGAACGGCTCCATCCTGAAGCCCTCCAGCGCGGATCTATCCTCTTCTTCCGACGTCCAACTGAAGAATGAAGGTTCCTTTAAGGGACGTCATCCAAGATGGCGTCCCTCGAATTCCGATTGGCTGATAGGATTCTATCAGCCAATCGGAATTAAGGTAGGAAAATTCTGATTGGCTGATGGAATCAGCCAATCAGATTCAAGTTCAATCCGATTGGCTGATTGGATCAGCCAATCAGATTGAGCTCGCATTCTATTGGCTGTTCCGATCAGCCAATAGAATGCAAGCTCAATCTGATTGGCTGATTGGATCAGGTTTTTTTTCAGCCGAATCTGCCCAATTGATTCCTATGGGGAAATCGTGCATGAGCACGCTTTGCAAGCTCACCGCTACCGTAAGCAGCGCTGGTATTGAGATGAAATGTGGAGCTAAATTTTGCTCTACACTCAGTTTTTTGCGGCTAACGCTGTGTTTAAAAAAAAAAACGTAATACCAGCATTGTCTGTAGGTGAGCTGTGAGCTGAAACTGCTCGTTAGCCCCGCAAGCCTTACCGACAAAAACTCGTAATCTAGCCGTTAGTGTTTATTTTTTTTTGTAACTTAGTGTTTGTTATTTTTTGTAACTTAGTTGTTAGTTTTTTGTAACTTTGTAATTTTTCTTAAATCTTTTCTTTTATTATTTTCCAAAAAAATAAGTTACAACAATTCAAAGAAAGCATCTTCAATCTTTACAAAACAATAATATAAGCCAAGAGCAGAATATACATACATGAAGCCAGAATAGATAAGATTATAAACCAGACAGGGTTAATCAGATTATGACTCAAGAAAATGACCAATCTATTAATTTATAGTTAACCTGGTTTTTAAATATCATTTATGTGAGTATCGCACTGTATATATCTCTGAGTGCCTAGTAGCCCATTGCTCAGTTACAACCCCGTGTAGGTTGGAAAAGATTTAAAATACAAAAGAAAACAAAGTTATATGCACTAATTTCAAGAATCCACAAAAAAAAAAAAAGAAAGGACATAAGAACATCACAATCCCACAACCACGTCACATCTGTACTATATTTTTCATCGAATTTAAGTATAACATATTGTGTTCTTATTCCCCGTTACTTCTTCCCTTCAGGTCATAGATATATTGTTCCCAAATAAACAACATATCGTGGTAAAAGCTCATTTGACTTATTTTAACATAGTGTAGCCTCTCTAGGATTAAAGTGTTTTGTACTAGATCTATCCATCTAGCCAAGGTTGGGATTTGGGAGGATTTCCAATAAATAGGTATTAATCGTTTGGCAGCGTTTATCAATATCTGATACAAGCTTTTCCTGATCTTGCATGGGATATCAAAGCTAGCATTGAATAAGATTCTTTCCGGGGAGATATCTAGTTTGAGACCAATGATTTGACAAGCCTGATCATGTATTTGGGCCCAAAAGGGACGTATAGCTGTACAGTCCCATCATATGTGATACATTGTACCTTCTTGATTGCAGCCTCTCCAACATCTGTTGCTGGCGCCACCAAACATATGCTTTAATTTACTAGGGGTTAGGTACCATCTGGTGATAATCTTTGTGTTAGTCTAAAGAGCAGCTGCTGAATGAGCTGATCTGGCAGTGGCTTTAAACCATGTCATCCATTGTTTATGTGGTATTGCTCTACCCATTTCTTTTTCCCCATTTGATTGTATAGTTAGGCTTAGCAGGTAAATTTGACTTGAGGAGGTGTCTATACAGTGTGGATATTACTTTTTTGGGGGGCATTTGTGAGATGAAAAGGTTTTCGAATATAGTGAGTGGTCTGAGCATATCATGTTTAGATTTATGTGTACAAAGATAGTGCCTGACCTGATGGTGAAATAACCATGAGTGAAACTGTACCATACCTTTCTCCAACAAGATAGATCTTTGTGCTAGCTGTCCCTGTGCCAAAAGCAAAAAAGAGGCATGTGGTCTGATAATGTATTCAATGTGGATTGGATGTGATCCCTCCCAGAATTGCTAGCCAGAAATTCTTTATTAGGCGTGAGAGTTGTTAGAGGGTAGTATGGTGTTTATTACGAATTGTCAACCAGTCCGACCATATTTCTTTTATGATCGGATATGTAGAAATCCCTTCTAATTAAGGTTTTTGAGGCGCCCAACATATAACTCCTATATGAGGTAAATTCAATAATTGGGATTCTAAGTGAATACATCTTTTATATGATTCATCGCCCTGTCTGCACCAATCGATCACTCGATTTAGAGAAATCGCCAATTTATACAAATATAGATCTGGGTCCTCTATGTATGTATAGCATGTTCCTGGCTATTCTTGGGGGTTTGCGATGCCATATATAAGTGTCAATAATAGATTGCAATTTACGGATGTCTGTTATAGCGCCTGGGATTGGTAAAGCCTGCATCACATATAAAGCTTTTGGCAACAGTGTCATTTTGGTTGCTTCTATTTTCCCTAGCCAGGATATATATTTTTGGGAGCCAGGAGGATGCTAAGTATGCGAACTCATCTAGTAATCGCCCATAATTTAGTTTGCGTAAGGCTTGGTTTTGAATTTTATATGGAAATGATTGCCTGATTTTGGCTAACTCCGCTTGAGATAAATTTATTGGGTATAGCTTGGATTTGTTGGCATTTATTAGAAAATTTGAGACCGTGCCAAAGTTTTTTAGTTCCTGTTGGACGTGTGGGAGGGATTGCAATGGGGCCGTCAATGTCATAAGGATATCATCAGCGAACATTGACAACTTGTATATTTGATCTTGTATTGTAATTCCTTGTATCATGCGATTACTACGGAGTTTAATTGCTAGTGGCTCTAGAGATAGCACAAAAAGAATAGGGGATAGTGGGCAGCCTTGTCTTGTTCCATTTCGGATTTTAAAATGTTCAGACAATGCCCCATTAACTCTGACTTGAGCAGATGGATTGGAGTATAAAGGTAAGATTTTTTGTATAAGTTCCATTGGGAAGCCGAATTTTTTAAGAGTGCTCTGTAAGAAAATCCAATCCAATCTGTCAAATGCTTTTTCAGCATCGGTTGAAAGATATATTGCGGGGGCATTTGATCTTTTAATATATTCCATTAAATTAAGTACCTTACCGATATTATCCTTGGCCTCTCTCTGAGGGACAAAACCAACCTGGTCGTGGTGAATTAATTTTGGGAGAACCAAATTTATCCTATTCGTTATGAATTTTGCATATAATTTGAGGTCGACATTTAATAAAGAGATCGGTCTAAAATTTGCAGGTGTCTCTGGTTTTTTGCCTGGCTTAGGGAGTACTGAAATATGTGCTTGCATCATAGTATCTGGGAATACATTGGAATCCGAAATATGGTTAAACAAAGTAAGTAGATGTGGTGTGAGTTGAGCCTTAAAAGTTTTATAGTATCGATTTGTAAAACCATCTGGACTGGGCGCCTTTTCTGGCTTTAGCTCCTTTATTGCTCCTATTACTTCTTCACTCGAAACTGGAGCTTCTAAAAAAGACAATTCCTTTGCATCTAATGTGGGGAATGGTATACTATCAAGATATTTTTCACAAGCTATCTTGTGGGAAGCAGGTGATCTGTTAGGAAATAGATTATACAGATTATGATAAAAAGATTTAAAGGCTTTACCAATAGATTTTGTGTCCTCCATTGGGGTACCTTGTGGGGAAATTAGAGACTGTATAAAAGATTTAGTTTTTTTGTTTTTTTAAGGTTCTAGCTAGTAATTTTCCTGATCTATTCCCTTCACCGTAATATTTTTGTTTAATGTATAATTGGTATCTCTGGGATTCTTTTTGTAGGTGTTTATTTAAATTTTGTCTCTTTTCTTGTAAGATGGCAACTAATGTGTGGTTATCTGGAGTAAGTTTTAGTAGAAAGTCTGCATCAGAGACTTCTTGAGCGAGTTTAGTGTATTCATTAAAGGATAATTTGCGTTTATGGGCCCTGATTTTGATGAGCTCACCTCATATTTAAGCTTTATGAGCCTCCCAAAGCATTGTAGGATCGATATCTGGCATTTTATTGAGTGAATAATAGGTACTCAATTGTTCAGCCACTGTTTCCACAACCTTTGGTTCGGACAACAAGGAGTCATCTAACCTCCAAGCGAAGGGAGCAGTCAGGATAGGAGGCCATGCCATCATGCACTCTACCAAGGAGTGGTCTGACCATACCGTATGTTTGATGTTAGTATGTTTAACTAGTGCCAAAGTCATATGATCTACTAAAATATAGTCAATCCTGGAGTAACTCTTATTTGGACTCGATAAAAATGTGAAGTCCCTCGTCTGTGGATGAGTGTATCTCCATGCATCATGGAGGGTCAAAGACTTAATATCCCTCCATATGGAGGGGAGTGTTTTTTGATGTGTCCGAGTGCCAGGGTTGGTGCAATCCAATTCAGGGACTAAGGGGATATTTAAATCCCCAGCTACAATCAAGGAACCTTTATGTAAGTCCATCATTTTAGTGGTGATTCGTGAGAAGAAGTGGTCTTGACCTGTGTTAGGAGTGTATAAGTTAATGATGGTTATTGGTCTACCAAACATCAAACCTGAGATTCCCAGATTGTCTTTATCTACCTGTTGAAGTTTAAATGGGATGGATTTGTAAATTAATATACTGACGCTGTTTGTCTTCTTATTAACATTCGTACTGTGAAAGTGTTGGGGAAATTGAGAAGAGAAGTATTTGGGGATTTTGTTGGCCTTAAAGTGTGTTTCCTGCAAAAGTAATATTTTCCCACACCTTTTACGAAGGTCCTGTATAGCTAATGTTCTCTTGTTAGGACAATTGAATCCCCTCACATCTTGTGTGATAAATTGTATGGTTTGTGTGTTAGAATATGTCATTCTGTGTTTTTATGTCCGCTCTGAATGTTAGATTATAACCTGACGGTGGAGAAGGTATGCTATCATGTCTGCCCAAATCAGTGATAAACATCCAAGAGAAAGTGGTAAGAATGCAGTGCATATAAAAACAAAACAAGTAACACATAACTGTAAATATAACAATGATTACACAACTGGTGCAACAAAAAGAACTGAGAGCAAAAATTCTCTCAAAGGGGGTTAGAAACCCCTAACGGGCATGATATGCAATATAATAATAGATATTACCTATTGAGATACATTGACTAGGGAGAGTTACATTTGGACTGTACTTTATCCAAAATATGAAATGAACAGTAATCAAATATGGAATATCAGGAACAATCAAGACGACAAAAAATAATATCTATAAACTGAGCAGGACGCCATCATAGTACCATGAGAAGCAGTCTCACGGATCCACCTGCATGATTAAATAAGTGAGATTGGCTCCCCCAATGGCACAAGCAAGCCCCGCCCACCACCGCACACCCCCATTTTATCCAGGAATCAACCTAGGACCATCATCGTCCTGTGGTGTCTGAGTTGTCAACATCCAGATGTCTTTTATTAGGGTTCTTTGAGGGTATTCTCTTCCATCCAGGTTTTTGGGGGATTGGCGGTGTAGGTGCTGTGTCCTCAGCTGAAGCTCCACTTGATCCTTCCAGAGGGGGTGGTGGGGTTATGCCCAAATCTCTGCAAAGCCGTGTTATGTCTTCTGGGGTATTACAAATGAAGCTTCTGCCCTTCCAGGATACTTGCAGGGTCCTAGGGGTAAGATCTTCATATAGTTGTATATGTTCAGTTCTGAATTTGATTGGGTAATTCTGCCTTGCTTTTTTCATTATTTCCTCCTTCATCTGGCAACTTGTAATTTTAACAATGATGTCTCTTGGCGGTTGGTCCCCCAAAGGCTTAGCCCTTAGTGCTCTGTGGAATCTATCCAGGGCAACAGTGGTATCTGAATCCACCCCCAGAACGGTTGTGAAAAGGTCTTGTATATATTGTTCTAGATCATTTGTTGCCACTGTTTTGGGGACTCCTCTTATTCTAATATTACCGCGGTGACTTCTATTTTCTAGGTCATCTATTTTGTTTTCCATTAGTGTCAGCGTATCTTCTTGTTGAGACATCTTAGATCTAAGGTGTGTTATGTTTGAGTTAGCAAGATCGGAGTTATCTTCTTATTTTTCCACCCTCTGACCCATGTCAGATAATTCCTTTTTCATTTCTGAACTTTCTTCTCTTCTGCATTGCTTAACTTGGCAAATTAATGTTGAGAAGTCTTTCTTAGATGGCAAGGAGTCTAGTAAGGCTCTGGGGATGGAAATAGCTGATTCAGGTTGGTCATCTTCTGACTCTGAAGAAGCAGAGGAGGCTTCATGTCTGACCTCTGGAGGAGTGTTTAAAGTTTTAGCGGGTGTTTCCAAATGTTTAAAGAAATTATTTACAGAGGGAGTCGAGGTGACCTGCTTCTTTGCTGTTTTGTCTGTTTTATTTCCCTTTCTAGGAGACATAGTAGTAGCAGTTATTTTTAGATCACCAGAAAACTGTGACTTAGAGGATTTTGTGGCCTGGATGAATAAACCTTAGTGTCAGATGAATCTGTATAAATATAGAGCTGACAATTTAACACAGCATTGATCCCTGAAGAATCTATTCATCTGCTTGTTTCTCTAGTCCCTGCAGTAGATGTCTTTTGTCCCTTAATTGGGCAGCTTAGCCAATATAACTTAATTAGATTAGGTCAGGAGGATTAAGATTCATAGAGCAAGGGGGGATATGTTTAGCATAAAAAATGCGTTATCTATAATATAGTGAGAACGCCCCTGCTATTAATATTGTTTCACTGATATGCAATAAACCCCTGCAGAGTTCCGTAGCTGAAAATCTGCACTCCCCCCTTTCCTCACATAAGCTCCAGAGCTCTGATAATTAATAGTAAGTCTTTGAAAAAAAAAAAAATCTTTTAACCCCTTAATGACCACAGCACTTTTCCATTTTCTGTCCGTTTGGGACCAAGGCTATTTTTACATTTCTGCGGTGTTTGTGTTTAGCTGTAATTTTCCCCTTACTCATTTAATTTACCCACACATATTATATACCGTTTTTCTTGCCATTAAATGTAATTTCAAAATATACCATTATTTTCATCATATCTTATAATTTACTATAAAAAATGTTATAAAATATGAGGAAAAAATTGAAAAAAAACACACTTTTTCTAACTTTGACCCCCAAAATATGTTATACATCTACAACCACCAAAAAAAAACATATGCTAAATAGTTTCTAAATTTTGTCCTGAGTTTAGAAATACCCAATGTTTACATGTTCTTTGCTTTTTTTGCAAGTTATAGGGCCATAAATAAAAGTAGCACTTTGCTATTTTCAGACCACTTTTTTTCAAAATTAGCGCTAGTTACATTAGAACACTGATATCTTTCAGGAATCCCTGAATATCCATTGACATGTATATATTTTTTTTTAGAAGACATCCCAAAGTATTGATCTAGGCCCATTTTGGTATATTTCATGCCACCATTTTACCGTCAAATAAAAAAAATTGTTCACTTTTTCACAATTTTTTTCACAAACTTTAGGTTTAGGATCATTTCTGTAGTGTAAGCGGTTCCCACACGCTCCCTCCCCGTGTATGTGCCCGCCCGCCAATCCCCCGTGCACGCGCGCGTGTCTGTGCGCTCCCCTGACTGTGCCGCCCCCGATCCCGCCCCCCTCTGTGTCTCAGAAACCATCGATGGCCGCCCACCCACCTCCCACTGCAGCTCCCACCCACCAAGGATTGCGGCCATCGATGTCCGGTGTAGAGAGGGCCACAGAGTGGCTCTCTCTGCACCGGAGGGGTACAAATTGTTATAACCGGAAAGCAGCTGGAAGCGATGAGGATCGCTTCCAGCTGCTTTCCAAACCGAGGACGTACGCCATACATCCTCAGGCATTAACTGTATTTTTTCTGAGGACGTATGACGTACGTCCTCGGTCATTAAGGGGTTAAAGATGGCGTTTGAGATTGCCTGTCACTCCGTGCGTGCGTGCGTACATAACTTGCTACCTGATGTGATCGCTTTGTGCCCATGTATCCTTCATTGTGTTACCAGACCTTCTTTAGACCCATTTTAGGTTTAAAACCGAGTCTCCAAGTGCCGATGATGTGATAGATATCTTCTGCGGTCAATTGCGGCCCACTCACATGGCGCAGTTAACTCCCGGAGTGAAGATGTGCTGAGTTAGTACGGCTTGTAAGAAGCGGCAGGCTCCCAAGATGATTCACCGCTTGGGCACACAGATCAGACCCACTGTGGTGTGAGGGTAACAATTGATGATTATTCTCAATAGACGCTTTTTTTGCCCTGAAAGGAGAACAGAGCTCTCTAGTGTGCAGCCATCTCCTTTGAGCGCTGGCTCCGCCCCCCGTAACTTTGTAATTTTTAATTGTAGATTTAAATTATTTGAGTAGGGTTAGGTTTTTAAATATATAATATAGTTAATTTAATTTTATAGTTTAATGTAGTTTTAGTATAACAGTTAGGGTAGATTAATTATTAGTTTAATATAGTTTAATGTAGTTTTAGTATAACAATTAGGGTAGATTAATTATTAGTTTAATATAGTTTAATGTAGTTTTAGTATAACAATTAGGGTAGATAAATTATTAGTTTAATTTAAATCTAAAGGTAAGTTTAAATGTATTATAAGATAGGGAAGAGTTAATATTTAATGTAAAGTTAAGGGGTTGTTAGGTTTAGGGGTTAATAAATTAATTTAGTTTATGGCGATGTGGGGGGCCGGCAGTTTAGGGGTTAATAGGTTTATTAAGTACTAGTGATGTGGCAGGCCAGGGGTTTAGGGGTTAATACATGTATTTAGTTCCGGTGTGCTCTGGGAGCGGCGGGATAGGGGTTAATAACTTTATGTAGGTGGCGGCGGGGTCCGGGAGCAGCGGAATAGGGGTTAATAACTTTATGTAGGTGCGGCGGTGTTGGACGGCAGATTAGGGGTTAATATGTATAATGTAGGTGGCCGCGGTGTAGGGAGCGGCATATTAGAGGTTAATAAGTATAATGTAGGTGGCGGCAGTGTAGGGGGCAGTAGATTAGGGGTGTTTAGACTCGGAGTACATGTTAGGGTGTTAGGTGTAAACGTTACTTTTATTTTCCCATAGTAATCAATGGGATATCGGGCAGCAGCGAACATAAGCTTTCGCTGCTTTCAGACTCCCATTGATTCCTATGGCATCCGCCGCCTCCAGGGTGGCGGATTGAAAAGCAGTTACGCTGGGCCGGAATAGTGGTGAGCGTACCTGGTAGATAGTTGTTAACTAGCAAAAGTAGTCAGATAGTGCCGAATTTGCATTCAGAACATCTGTAGTGACGTAAGCATCGATCTGTGTCGGACTGAGACAGGCGGATCGTATGTTACGTCACAGATTTCAGCTTTTGCCAGTCTGTAGGCTTTGATAAATAAGAAGAATCAGGCTCTCCACAATTACGCTGCAGAATTCCAGCGTATTTGTGGTTGACGGCTTGATAAGTAGGCCTCATAGGCGGTACCACTCACTTTTTGGCCGGACAGGCAAAAGCGATATAGAAGTCCCTTTGAAAAAGGACTTTTTGAAAGATGCGGTAGTTTTGTTGCGTGACGGCCAAAAAGGTGTGCGGTACAGCTATACCTACAACACCTGTAATACCAGCTGTAGTGAAAAAGAGCCATAACTATGCTTTTTCACTCATAACGCACAATCATAATCTAGCTGTATGTTATTTTAAAATCTGGATTTTAAGATTTTAATTTGCTCCTGAGGGTTTTTCCTATTCAAGATACTATCTGTATTATGTTCTAAAAAATGGTTTATCCTGATTCCCTTTTGGGACTGTACTACTATTTCTATGGAAATTGGTAATTATTTTTAGGATTCTTTAGAGTTTGAATATAACCTTAGTAGAACATATTCATGTACTGTTTATATATTTAGCTCAGCCTTTATCTGTGGCTGAAATTACTGTTCTTTCAACCTTTTTTTGCTGTTGAAAAGTTAGCATAAGCAGTTTCAGATTGTCAAGTATATAACTCTGTTTATTTACTTCTGATGTATTCATGTTATTATGTTTACTATATCTATTATTATGATTTCAAATATATTTTATTATCTTTAGCTAGTTAGCATAATAATTTGTTTGATTTCTATTATCTTCACTATTTCTGGAGGTTTAGAGTCTTTTCTGCTCTACTTTTAGTCCGGTGATGTAGATCAGTTGGTGAATGTCCTGACTACAAATGCTTGTTCTAGATTCAAGGGTCTTAGATTCATATCCCGGCAGGGTTAATGCAGCTCTTTGGCCTTTTTGAGGTCAATTTATTGTGTACCATTTATTTGGGTAAAAATAACAACTGTTTTTTTCAGCTGCTAATTTGGTTAACTCCGAATGCAAGCACTGAAAAAGCGTTTTTTTTTTAACCTTATGGGAGAAAACGCTATATAATTACTTGTTATTCGACTGCATGAAGGTACGGTTCTCAAACCATTTCTTCTGGTGGGGGCAGATTAAATTGTTTTTGGATGATTTCAGTCCAAAATCTTTATTATTCTTAGGGTCTGAATAGATTTTTGGAATGAGACCATCTATAGGAAGATTATTTCTTTCTCAGTATACTTTGTGAATTTTTTTCAGGAGTGTTTATACCAGTTCTTTAGCAGGAACAGGGATTGTGTTTCTATTCAATTCTATTCCTTGTCCCAAAGAAGAAAGGTTTATTCAGTCCAATCTTGGATCTGAAGACTTTATATTGCTTTGTAAGAGTCTTAACTTTCAAGTTAGCGACTATAAGGACTATCATGCCTTTTGTTCAGCAAGGTCATTTCATGTCCACTCAATTTTACAGAACGTTTATCCTCATTTTTTATTTCATTCTGACCACTTTTGGTTCAGAGATTCTCTTTTTTAGGTAAGCTTTACCAATTTGTCACTTTTCCATTTGGTCTAGCAACAGCTTTATGAATCTTTTCAAATATTCTTGGTGCCCTTTTTCTGTAATAAGACAGTAGGGTATTGTGGTGTTTCCTTATTTGAATGGTATCTTGGTATTAGCTTAATCTTTTCTTTTTTAGAATCTTTCATGAATCAACTACAGGGAGTGCAGAATTATTAGGCAAATGAGTATTTTGACCACATCATCCTCTTTATGCATGTTGTCTTACTCCAAGCTGTATAGGCTCGAAAGCCTACTACCAATTAAGCATATTAGGTGATGTGCATCTCTGTAGTGAGAAGGGGTGTGGTCTAATGACATCAACACCCTATATCAGGTGTGCATAATTATTAGGCAACTTCCTTTCCTTTGGCAAAATGGGTCAAAAGAAGGACTTGACAGGCTCAGAAAAGTCAAAAATAGTGAGATATCTTGCAGAGGGATGCAGCACTCTTAAAATTGCAAAGCTTCTGAAGCGTGATCATCGAACAATCAAGCGTTTCACTCAAAATAGTCAACAGGGTCGCAAGAAGCGTGTGGAAAAACCAAGGCGCAAAATAACTGCCCATGAACTGAGAAAAGTCAAGCGTGCAGCTGCCAAGATGCCACTTGCCACCAGTTTGGCCATATTTCAGAGCTGCAACATCACTGGAGTGCCCAAAAGCACAAGGTGTGCAATACTCAGAGACATGGCCAAGGTAAGAAAGGCTGAAAGACGACCACCACTGAACAAGACACACAAGCTGAAACATCAAGACTGGGCCAAGAAATATCTCAAGACTGACTTTTCTAAGGTTTTATGGACTGATGAAATGAGAGTGAGTCTTGATTGGCCAGATGGATGGGCCCGTGGCTGGATTGGTAAAGGGCAGAGAGCTCCAGTCCGACTCAGACGCCAGCAAGGTGGAGGTGGAGTACTGGTTTGGGCTGGTATCATCAAAGATGAGCTTGTGGGGCCTTTTCGGGTTGAGGATGGAGTCAAGCTCAACTCCCAGTCCTACTGCCAGTTTCTGGAAGACACCTTCTTCAAGCAGTGGTACAGGAAGAAGTCTGCATCCTTCAAGAAAAACATGATTTTCATGCAGGACAATGCTCCATCACACACGTCCAAGTACTCCACAGCGTGGCTGGCAAGAAAGGGTATAAAAGAAGAAAATCTAATGACATGGCCTCCTTGTTCACCTGATCTGAACCCCATTGAGAACCTGTGGTCCATCATCAAATGTGAGATTTACAAGGAGGGAAAACAGTACACCTCTCTGAACAGTGTCTGGGAGGCTGTGGTTGCTGCTGCACGCAATGTTGATGGTGAACAGATCAAAACACTGACAGAATCCATGGATGGCAGGCTTTTGAGTGTCCTTGCAAAGAAAGGTGGCTATATTGGTCACTGATTTGTTTTTGTTTTGTTTTTGAATGTCAGAAATGTATATTTGTGAATGTTGAGATGTTATATTGGTTTCACTGGTAAAAATAAATAATTGAAATGGGTATATATTTGTTTTTTGTTAAGTTGCCTAATAATTATGCACAGTAATAGTCACCTGCACACACAGATATCCCCCCTAAAATAGCTAAAACTAAAAACAAACTAAAAACTACTTCCAAAAATATTCAGCTTTGATATTAATGAGTTTTTTGGGTTCATTGAGAAGATGGTTGTTGTTCAATAATAAAATTAATCCTCAAAAATACAACTTGCCTAATAATTCTGCACTCCCTGTAGTTTTGTTTCTTCAAGACATGGTAAGAGTTTTGTGATTTCTCAGATATGGATCACTTCTTTTTGGGTTTCTAGATGGATTCTATTTTCATGACTTTGTCTTTATCGGTCAAAAGTCGATTGTATTGGTGTTTGCCTGTCTAACTTACAGTCTAAAACATTCCTTTTAGAGGCTATGTGCATGGAAGATAGGTCTCATAACTGCAGCTTCAGATGTGGTTCTCTTTGCTAATTTTTTATCTGAGACATCTTTTGCTTTGCATTCTGATTCAATGATGCAGGGATTGTTTTCAGATATCACAGTTGATATTTTTTAATTTCAACACTTAACTCTCTCTGATTTGGTGATTAGACTATCATCGTTTTATGCAGGGGACCTCCTTTTGTTTGTCCTTCCTGGACTGTATTCTTAATGGATGCAAGTATTACAGGTTGGGGAGCTGTCGGAGGGTCTCTAACAGCACAAGGGGTTTGGAAACTTCAAGAGAGGTTTCCAATCAATATTTTAAAACGCTGTGCTATTTTCCGAGCTCTTTTAGGCTTGGCCTCTTTTGGGAGAGAACTTTCCATTTTTTTGCTTTCAGACAGACAATATCACAACTGTGGCATATGTCAATCATCGAACAGGGACTTGCAGTCCCTTAGCAATTAAGAATTATCTTGAATACATTTAGACATTTAGGTTTAGACATTTGGGAGATGGATTATCTCAGCCTTCAGGCTTTACATCCGGGAGAGTGGTATCTCTATACAGATGTATTTTCTTAATTTCCCAGGTACCTTTTCAGGTCCAGGGATCTTCAGGCGGAAATGGTGGATGTATTAGCAGTGTCTTGGTTTTGCAACCTGGCTACATACTTTCGCCTCTGTTTTTTTTCTTCCAAGGGTGATCTTCAAGACCATATTGGAACAGTCTCATGTGTTTCTGATAGCATCAGCATGGCCTCACAGGTTTGGTATGTGGATCTTGTCCGGATGTCCAGTTGCCATCCTTGGCCGCTTTTTCTTTGGCCAGCCCTCTTGTTTAAGGGGCCATTTTTCCATCAGGATCTCAAATTACTAATTTGAATGTATGTAAATTGATTAGTGTTTAGTCATAGAAGTTTCTCTGACTCAGTTTTTATCACTATGTTGCAGGCTTATAAGTCTGTCTCATGGAACATGTATTATCAGGTTTTGAAAATCTATATTTTATGGTGTTCTTCTCATAAATTCTCTTGGCATTATTTTAGAATGTTTAGGGTTTTCAGTTTCTTCAGGATGGTTTGGATAAGTTTGTCTGCAAATTTTTTGAAGGGACAAAAATCTGTTCTTTCAGTTTTATTTCCTAGAAAGGTTGTTTAAACTTCCTGATATTCACTGTTTTGTTCAGGCTTTTTGGTTTGTATCAAGCCTGTTCATTTATTAGTTTTCCATTTTGGAGTCTTAATTTGGTTCAAGGTTTCTGCAGGCTCTTTCTTTTGAGCCTATATTGTCTTTAAAGATTATCTACTTTCTTGGAAAGTATTGTTTCTTTTGGCTATCTCTTCTGCTAGAAGAGTTTCTGATTTATCAGCTTTCTCTTCTGTGTCTCCTTATCTGATTTTTTTTATCTAGATAAGTTGTTTTGTGGACTTCTTTTTTTCCCAAGGTTGTGCATTTGAACAGCATTAGTAGAGAAATTATTGGTCCTTCCTTGTGTTCTATTTCTAAAGAATTCTTTGAGAGTTATTTACATCCTTTGGATGTGGTAAGAGCTTTTTAATTCTTTATCAAGGTTATTAGGATTTCAGAAAACTTCTAGACTATTTATTGTTTTTCTGGTTTCAGAAAAGGTTAGAAAGCCTCTGCCATTTCTATGGCATCCTTGTTAAAGCTTTTGTTTTTCATGGCTTATTTGGAGGCTGGGTAGGTTCCGCCTTAGAGATATACAGCTTATTCTGCTAAATTCAGTCGCAATTTCTTGGGCTTTTTCAGATTGAAGTTTTGGATGATCAAATTTGCAAAGCAGTATTTTGGTCTTCTTTGCATACTTTTATTGTTTTTACCATGTTAATGTATTTTGCTTCTTCAGAAGCAGTCTTTGGGAAAAAAGTTATTCAGGCAGCTGTTTCAGTTTGATTTTACTGCTTTTGATTTAAGTTTTGTGAGAAAAACTTAATTATTGTGTGGATTTAATTTCTCAGTGGAAATAGCTGTTGTTATTTTATCCCTCCCTCTCTAGTGACTCTTCTGTGGACTTCCACATCTTGGGTATTTCTATTCCATACGTCACTAGCTCATGGACTCTTGCCAATTACATGAAAGAAAACATAATTTATGTAAGAACTTACCTGATACATTCATTTATTTCATATTGGCAATAGTCCATGAGGCCCACCCTTTTTAATGGTGGTTATGTTTTTTTGTATAAAAGCACAATTATTTTTCCGGTTCCTCTTTTTATATGCTTTTTTACTCCTTTTGTAATCACCTCACTACTTGGCTATTCGTTATACTGAGTTGTGGGTGTGGTGGGAGGTGTATTTATTGGCATTTTGAGGTTTGGGAAACTTTGTCCCCTCCTGGTGGGAATGTATATCCCATGCGTCACTAACTCATGGACTCTTGCCAATATGAAAGAAATTAATTTTTCAGGTAAGTTGAAAATTGTGTTCTATTATATTTTGTGCACATATTTCCTATATTTTCCGCTTGTATCTGAGACGGAAAAATAAATATGGATGTTCATTAAAACTTTGCTAAAACAACAAATCTAATGTTGGCCTCAGACTTTTGCACAGAACTGTGTGTGTGTGTGTGTATATATATATATATATATATATATATATATAAATATATATATATATATATATATATATATGACTATAAAAAGTAACTTTAAAAGTAGTTAATATTTTTTTAATTTGAATTAAACAACAATTAAGGTTTTCTCTGTTTGCCCTGACTGTTTCATATTCTAAATAACTGTCTTGTATTTTATAGTAACACATCTATCCTCAGCTAAATTATAAAACTTTTCTTTTTCTCCAAGAAAATATCTCAACTAAAACTGTCAAGAACATCACATTACTAGCGGAATTCCATCTGAAAACATTTTTGGTTTCTGTAAATGGTCAACTTGTGGTTTTTATTGCTTCTTTACTTATGTATATACTGGCTATACTTGGAAACCTGATTATTATCTCACTTGTATGTCTGGTGCCTCGGTTGCACAAACCTATGTATTTGTTCCTATTCAATTTAGCAGTCCAGGATATCATCTACGTATCTTCCTTTCTACCAAAGTTGATGGCTATTACAATCACAGGTGACACCAGAATTTCCTTTTCAGGATGTATTTTGCAAACATTTTTATTTGTAGTCTGTGTAGATACAGGATATTTCCTGCTGACCGCCATGGCTTACGACCGATATTTAGCCATTTGCATTCCTCTACGCTATTCTCTGATAATGAACCAAAAGCATTGTGCCATGTTAATATCTAGTGCATGGTTTGTTGCTTTACTAAATTCATTTATTTTCACTTTAACTTTGCTGAATTTAATATTCTGTGATAAACAAGAAATCAACCATTTCTTCTGTGATGTGTTAATATTAATTAGACTCTCCTGCAGTGACATAACATTTATTACAACATTAATTATTGCTGAAACTTTATTAATGGGTTTACTTCCTTTTATTATAATATTGGTATCCTACATATGTATTATACATGTCATCCTAAAGATCAGGACATCCTCAGGAAGACTCAAGGTCTTCTCCAGCTGTTCCTCCCATCTTACAGTTGTTATTGTATACTGCGGGACTTCTCTGGCAGTAAACTTGAAGCCAAAGTCAGAAAACTCACTGGAAATTGACAAAGTGCTCTCACTCCTCTACATGGGAGCGGTCCCTGTGATAAATCCACTAGTGTATACTTTAAGAAACAAGGAGGTTTTTGAAAGCATACAAAGGGTTTTTAAAAGGGGTTTTAAAGAATATGTTTGAAGTTCTCATTTTTATGTTCAGTTATGATGTTAGTAGACTTGTGCAGCTAAGAAATTTTCAGTTAGTCTTAAATTTTTACATACCAAACAGTCATAGAAATTAATTTCCCTGAATATTTGTAGGCTTCACTATAAGGTGTTAATTTAAAAACAAATGAATACTGAATTTTAGTTAAACATCTACATTCTTTTTCTATAAAACTAATGTAAATGTTCTAAGCTATAGGTGAAAAGTTCAACTGTAGCTAGAATACTTACCATAACACACTCTGGAGGGCACTCTTACCCAATTCTCTTTTTGCCAGAGCCCTTACCAAGCTAACAGCAGGCTTAACGCTCTTGGTTCTCAGGGCCTGCACTAATTTTAGTGCAGGTCCTGGGAGCTGAGCTTGCTAAGCCTGCTGTTAGCATGGACAGGGCTCTGGCAAGAAAAGGATGAGGTTAGCGTGCTTTCCAGGGTACTTTATGATAAGTATTTACCCCTTTAAAATTGTAAAGGAAACAAATACTGATGAATGTGCATTCATGATGAAATGAATGCACATCTCTAGATGTTATCATATAATCCTGATGAAACAGATGCTGGAATATGGCTGAGTATGTGTCATTTTATTTTAAGATAGATAATCCTTGATGAAATGGCTGCTGTAATATTTCTGAAAAAGATTATTACTCTGTGTCTTTATATATCTGTGTATATATTTTTTTCTTTAACATAGGAACCTGATAAAACCGCTACTGTAATATAGCAACAAATAATTTGATGGTAGATAAGAACCAAAAGGCCCTTTAACATAGGAATCTGATAAAACCACTACTGTAATATAGCAACAAATAATTTGATGGTAGATAAGAACCAAAAGGCCCTTTAACATAGGAATCTGATAAAACCGCTACTGTAATATAGCAACAAATAATTTGATGGTAGATAAGAACCAAAAGGCCCATCAAGTCTACCCATATTAATTGTGCAGTGTAATCTCTCATATTCATCAGGATTTATGCGTGTTCCATATTAATACTGTTACAGTTCTTTTGTTTACCACCTCTATTGGAAGTTTATTCCATGGCCTCTAGTTATCAAGCCGTCTACTTACCTGCATTCGCCGGCCCAATATGCTCGCCTAATCTCGCCTACCATCGCCGCCGCCACGGACCTGAATAGTTATCAAAAAATCTGTCAAGAAGCCGCGCACCAAGTATGAAGCGATGAGCAGCGGACTGTTGTTAACTGACAGTCATCGATCTCGCTGCTCATCGGCTTCTTCACAGCTTTTATGATAGCCTGTCACTAAGCACCCACACTAAACTACACTGTTTTACCCCCTAAACCGCCGCTCCTGGAGCCCCCAACAACTAAATAAAGTTATTACCCCCTAAACCGCCGCTCCTGGACCCCGCCGCAACTATAATAAATATATTAACCCCTAAACCGCCGCTCCCGGACCCCGCTGCCACCTACATTATACCTATTAACCCCTATCCTGCCCCCCACTACACCGCCGCCACCTATATTCAAGTTATAAACCCCTATCCTGCGGATCCCGGACCCCGCCGCAACTAAATAAATAGTTTAACCCCTAAACCGCCGCACCTGGAGCCCACCGCCACCTATATTAAAGTTATTAACCCCTATCCTGCCCCCCACTACACCGCCGCAACCTACATTAAACTCATTAACCCCTAAGCCGCCGCTCCCGGACCCTGCCGCCACCTATAATAAACTTATTAACCCCTAAACCTAAGTCTAACACTAACACTAACACCCCCCTAACTTTAATATTATTTTAATAAATCTAAATAAAACTTACTATTATTAACTAAATTATTCCTATTTAAAACTAAATACTTACCTGTTAAATAAACTCTTAGATAGCTACAATATAACTAATAATTATATTGTAGCTATATTAGGATTTATTTTTATTTTACAGGCAACTTTGTATTTATTTTAACCAGGTACAATAGCTATTAAATAGTTAATAACTATTTAATAGCTACCTAGCTAAAATACTTACAAAATTACCTGTAAAATAAATCCTAACCTAAGTTACAATTAAACCTAACACTACACTATCATTAAATAAATTAAATAAATTACCTACAATTACCTAAAATTAAATTAAATAAACTAAACTATAGTACAAAAAAAACCCTAAATTACAGAAAATAAAAAAGAATTACAATAAGTTTAAACTAATTACACCTAATTTAAGCCCCCTAATAAAATAATAAAGCTATTAACTATTTAATAGCTATTGTACCTAGTTAAAATAAATACAAAGTTGCCTGTAAAATAAAAATAAATCCTAAAATAGCTACAATATAATTATTAGTTATATTGTAGCTATCTTAGGGTTTATTTTACAAGTAAGTATTTAGTTTTAAATAGGATTAATTTAGTTAATATGAGTAATATTATTTAGATTTATTTAAATAATATTTAAGTTGGGGGGGTTAGGGTTAGTGTTAGACTTATGTTTAGGGATTAATAATTTTAATATAGGTGGCGGCGGTATAGGGGGGGGCAGGATAGGGGTTAATAACTTTAATATAGGTGGTGGCGGGGTCCAGGAGCGGCAGTTTAGGGGTTAACATATTTATTATAGTGGTGGCGGGGTCCGGGAGTGGCGGTTTAGGGGGTAATAAGTTTATTATAGTTGCGGTGGGGTCCGGGAGCGGCGGTTTAGGGGTTAACATATTTATAATAGTTGCGGCGGGGTCCGGGAGCGGCTGTTTAGGGGGTAATAAATTTATTTAAGTGCATCGGTGTAGTGGGGGCAGATTAGGGGTGTTTAGACTCGGGGTACATGTTAGGGTGTTAGGTGCAGACATCTCCCATAGGAATCAATGGGATATCGGGCAGCAGCGAACATGAGCTTTCTCTAATGTCAGACTCCCATTGATTCCTATGGGATCCGCCACCTCTAGGGCAGCGGATTGAAATCCAGGTACGCTGGCCCGGAATAGTGACGAGCGTACCTGGTAGTAGTTTGATAACTACCAAAAGTAGTCAGATTGTGCCGAACTTGCGTTCGGAACATCTGTACTGACATAACCATTGATCTGTGTCAGACTGAGTCTGGCGGATCGTAGGTTACGTCACTATATTCTACTTTTGCCGGGTAGTAGGGCTTGATAACTAAGGCGAATCAGCCTCGCCACAAATACGCTGCGTAATTCCAGCATATTTGCGGTTGATGGCTTGATAACTAGAGGCCCATGAATCAACAACCTTTTTGTAAAAAAAATGCTTCCTCACATTTCTCCTGAATCTACTACCCTCTAACTTAAGATTGTGACCCCTTGTTTTGGTATTTATTTTTGAGGAAATTGCTTTTGGCTACCACTTTATTAAGTCTCTTTATATATTTGAAGGTTTCTATCATGTCATTGCTTTCCTTTCTCTCCTCTAAACTATACATATTAAGATCATAGTCTTTTTTTGTAGATGTTATATTTTAGACCATGTACCATTTAGTAGCCTCCTTTGGACAGTGCCTAGTTTATTTATATCCATCTGGATATATGGTCTCCAGAACTGTACACATTATTCATGAGGAGGCTTAACTAGTGATTTGTAAAATGACATTAGAACCTAGCTATTTCTGCTGCAAATAACTATCTCTATGCAACCAAGTATTCTTATGGCCTTACCGGCTGTACTGCTGCATTGTTTAACAAATTCAAATTAATCTGAAATAATAATTCCCAAGTCCATTTCCTCTTTATGTACAGTCTGTAATGTACCTTTGAGACTATGGGGGAGATTTATTAAATGTCGGGTGGACATGATCTGCTGTAGCGGATCATGTCTGCCCGACATCACTAAATGCCAACAGTATATGCTATCGGCATTTATCAATGCACAAGCATTTCTTGTGAAATGCTTGTGCAATGCCGCCTGCACATTTTAGCTAGCATGATTGCAGTCGGGATGATTGCAGTCCGCCACCTCAGAGGTGGCAGATGGGTTATGTAGCAGTGGTCTTATGACTTCTGCTTCTTAACTTATGTTTCCGGCGAGCCAGCAACATACAGTGATGGTTAAATATACCCCTATACTTAGATTTCGTGTCTTTTATTACAATTGGAAAAATTTGGCTTCTCCAAGCAAAATAAACTCACCCTCCTTACTAACATCAAATTATGGCTAGATTACGAGTGGTGCACTTTTTAGCACTTTCAAACACACACTAACTGTGCTAGAAGTAAGCATTTGGGCGCGTCCGATTGCACTCGTATTACAAGTTGAAAGTAACCTGTTTTTGCTTTTGCGCTAACCTGATGCACGCAAAAAGCCTAAATTAGAATATTGCACATGGGATCCTCAACGGCAAAAAAGTAAGAAAAAAACAAACATCCCCACTAGCGAACTAACCTGATCGCATATTCTCATGTGCGCTAACCTCACATGAAAATATAAATATTTCACATTCCAATGTTCTTCCCATAAAAGAATATATTTTATTTATTCAAAAATACATATTTTTATATACAGTATATCTGAAGGTATTTTGGAACAATATATATCTATACCTATACCTATATATATATTCATGATTATATATAGGTATAGATATATACAGCTATATATACTGTATATATAGGAATATCTATTTATAAATGCATAGAATATATTCTGCTATGTGCAGAACATTGGAATGTGAAATATTTACATTAAATACATAGTTAAAACCTTTATTAAATATGATTATTGCATAAATATGCATATATATATATATATATATATATATATATATATATATATATATATATATATATATATATATATATATATATATACAGGGAGTGCAGAATTATTAGGCAAGTTGTATTTTTGAGGATTAATTTTATTATTGAACAACAACCATGTTCTCAATGAACCCAAAAAACTCATTAATATCAAAGCTGAATAGTTTTGGAAGTAGTTTTTAGTTTGTTTTTAGTTATAGCTATTTTAGGGGGATATCTGTGTGTGCAGGTGACTATTACTGTGCATAATTATTAGGCAACTTAACAAAAAACAAATATATACCCATTTCAATTATTTATTTTTACCAGTGAAACCAATATAACATCTCAACATTCACAAATATACATTTCTGACATTCAAAAACAAAACAAAAACAAATCAGTGACCAATATAGCCACCTTTCTTTGCAAGGACACTCAAAAGCCTGCCATCCATGGATTCTGTCAGTGTTTTGATCCGTTCACCATCAACATTGCGTGCAGCAGCAATCACAGCCTCCCAGACACTGTTCAGAGAGGTGTACTGTTTTCCCTCCTTGTAAATCTCACATTTGATGATGGACCACAGGTTCTCAATGGGGTTCAGATCAGGTGAACAAGGAGG